>NW_025927658.1:0-144059 GCF_022837055.1 Prionailurus viverrinus | reverse complement strand
GGAACGTCTTGTTTCCGTATGGGACAACTGTGTGAAAACGTATGTGGGACCTAGGAGGGAAGGGCCTGCCCTATCCTCCTCTCGGTGACACAACACACTGGGCCAACCATCCTTCGTCTAGCGTCTCGTTTCTCTAAGTTGGAAGTGTCGGAAACCCGACGCGGCTTCCAGAGCGGATTGCGCTGTACTCAAGTCTGTGAAAGAACACTGTGGGCAAACCACCTTTTCCCGAACATCTTGCTGCTCTCAGTCAGAACTGTTGGAAAACCTGCGCTGGGACTCTGCGGAAAGAGCCACATACTCAAGTCTGTCCCACTGCACATGGGGCGAACGTCGCTCCAGTCACGTCTTTTCTTTCCTACGTGACACGTGTTTGGAAACCTAGGCAGGGAACCATGGGCAAGGTGACCTTGGCTCGATATGGGGAGAGGGAACTTGGGAGGACCCATCTTTCGGGGAAAAGCTTGTGTCACGACGTGAAAACTGTTTGAAAACTCCAGCGGGACCTAGGAAAAGGTGCCATTGACACAGTTCTGGGAAACAACACTGTGGGCCAACCATCCCTCGCCCCACATGTCGTGTCACCAAGTTGGAAGTGTTTGAAACCCTCAGCGGGGCCCACAGTCCAACTGCCATGGAGTCCACTCTGTGAAAGCACTCTGTGAAAGCGGGCAAGCCGTCTTGTCACGAGCATCTCGGTTCTCGCAGTGAGAACCGTTGGCGACCCTGTGCTGGGACTGTGCGGCAAGCGTCTTCTACTCAAGACGTGTGTCCACGTGCACTTGGGGGAAAACGTCTTTGAACAGACACCTCGTCTCCCCACGTTCCAAGTGTTTGGAGACCTAGGCGGGGCACCGTGGGGATGGTGACCCGCCCTCCATATTGTGAGAGGGCACTGGGGAGAAGCCATCATTCAACGAACATCTTGTTGTTTCCCCGAGTTCGTTTTGAAAACCTACGTGGGGGCCTATGACGAAAAGGCCATTTCCTCCATTCTCGGAAAGCACTTCCGAAGGGATCCCAGCGACTCAAGTAACTGACCTCCTGGATCCCAGAGTTGAACGTGTTTGAAATCCTATGCGGAGAACCACGTGGAAGGGGACCTTTTCCCCACCGGTGAAGGACTCGTGTGGAGAAAACGTATGCCAGCTACCGTCACGTGTCAGTACCTTCGAAAGGATGGATAACGTATGGGGGGGGGGGGGGGGCCCAGGCGGAAAGTTCCCGACACTCATCTGGGTCGAAGTGCCCTTTGGCGAAACCGTTCTTCAGCTAACATCTTGTATCACTCCCGGAGAAGCGTTGGACAGCCTATGCAGGGAACCGTGTGACAAGTGACCTGTATTCGGTCCTCTGAAAGAGCGCTGGGCAGAACCCGTGTCGGAACCGACACCTTGTTTGACTTCGAACACTGCGAAGACGCAGTCTGACCTGTACACTCAGGGCCAGAGAGTCCTCTATGAGAATCAAGAGTGTGGGAACCACATCTTTCCGCTAACGTCTCCATGCTCCGCCTTGGAAGAGGCGGAACACGGACGTGAGGCTTAGAGCGAAAGCGCCATACGCGCAGCGGGGGTCCCACGGCACTTGGCGGTTACGTGGTTTCAAGTGACATCTTGTGTCCCTGCGCGGGAATTGTTTGAAATTCCACACGGCCAACGATGGGGAAGGTGTCCTTTCCGCGACGGTGCGTAGGCACAGTGGGGAGCAACCTTGTTCCAACTAACACCTTGCTTGTTTCCCAAAGGCAGATCTGTTGGCAAACCGGGGGGCGGGCGCGGGGGGGGGGGAGGGGCGGGGAGGGAGGGCCCAGATAGACCGAGAGTGCCACACACTCAATTCTGTGAAACAACACAATGGGGAAACCGTCCTTCCACGATCGCCTCGTTTCGCCAAGTTGGAAATGTCCGTATCCCTACGCGTGGCACACGAGCTATGGGCCGTCTACTCGACTCCGTGAAGGAACACTGTGGGCACACCGTCTCGCAGCTACCAACAGGTTTGACGATGTCAGAAATGTTTCCAACGGTATGCGGGGCTAGGCAGCAAGTGCCCTATAGGAAACGCTAGGAAGAGACGCCGTGGTGAGCCAGTCTTTCCAACAAGAGCTCCCGTGACGAAGTGAGCCCGGTGTGCAAACCTAGGCGGGGCCCACAAGGTGAGCGCCACACACGCAAATTTGCCAAAGGACACTGTGCGACAAGCAACTCTTCACCGACATCTTGTCTCACAAAGTTAGAAGTGGGTGCACCCCTAGGCAGGGACGCTGCCCAAAGTGCCAGCTGCTCAACCCGGCCAAACTGCACCTGGGGAAAATCATCTTTCAGGTACGATGTGGCAGAGCTTCCTTCGAACTGTCAGAAATGCAAAGCGGGTCCCGGTGGGAAAGTGACACATGCCAGCCCACTGGGAAAGAATGCTGTGGAGAAACCGTCCTTCGAGGAGACTCTTGTTTCCCTCTGCGACAACCGTTGGCAAACTTCTGTGGGGCTCTGAAGCATGTGCCTGCCGTTTACGCGATTCTGTGAAACAAGACAGCGGGCCAACCAGCCTTCGTCTAACGTCTCGTGGCATTGATACCGTTGGAAGTGTGGGAAATCCTAGGCGGCGCCCACAAGCTCGTTGCCCCTAGACTCAACCCTGGGCAAGAACACTGTGGGCAAACCACCCTTTCCCTAAACGTCGTGCGTCTCCCCGTTACCACTGTTGGAAAACCTGTGCCGGGACTGTGCGGACCGTCTCCTACACGCCACTCTGTCCGGGGGCACTCGGGCGATACTTCACTCAAACTCAGGTCTTTTCTCCCCACGTTACAAGTGTTGAGAAGCCTATGCGGGGAACCATGGGGAAGGTGACCGTCACTCGATATTGTGAGAGGGGACTTTGGAGAACCCATCTTTGAAGGAAAAGCTTGGGTCCCGACGTGACACCTGTGAGGAGACTGAAGCGGGCCCGAGGGAGACAGTGCCATTTCCTCCATGCTGTGAAACAGCCCGGTGGGCATAGCACCCTTCCTCCGACGTCTCGTGCACCGATGTGGAAGCGTGGGAAATCCTGCGCGGCGCCCCCAAGCTCACTGCCGTAGACTCGACTCTGTGAAAGAACACTGTGGGCAACCCACCTTTTCCCTAACATCGTGTTTCCCTCAGTTACAACCGTTGGAAAACCTGTGCCGGGACTGTGCGGGCAGTCTCCTGTACTCAGCGCTGTCCCCCTGCACGTGGGGGAAATCGTCTCTCGACCAACGTCTTGTCTCCCTCCGTGACACGTGTTTGTTTGAAGACTCATGCGGGGAACCACCTGGAAGGTGAACTTTCCTCGATATGGAGAGACGATACCGTGGAGAAACCCTTTAGCTCAAGGAACGTCTTGTTTCCGTATGGGACAACTGTGTGAAAACGTATGTGGGACCTAGGAGGGAAGGGCCTGCCCTATCCTCCTCTCGGTGACACAACACACTGGGCCAACCATCCTTCGTCTAGCGTCTCGTTTCTCTAAGTTGGAAGTGTCGGAAACCCGACGCGGCTTCCAGAGCGGATTGCGCTGTACTCAAGTCTGTGAAAGAACACTGTGGGCAAACCACCTTTTCCCGAACATCTTGCTGCTCTCAGTCAGAACTGTTGGAAAACCTGCGCTGGGACTCTGCGGAAAGAGCCACATACTCAAGTCTGTCCCACTGCACATGGGGGCGAACGTCGCTCCAGTCACGTCTTTTCTTTCCTACGTGACACGTGTTTGGAAACCTAGGCAGGGAACCATGGGCAAGGTGACCTTGGCTCGATATGGGGAGAGGGAACTTGGGAGGACCCATCTTTCGGGGAAAAGCTTGTGTCACGACGTGAAAACTGTTTGAAAACTCCAGCGGGACCTAGGAAAAGGTGCCATTGACACAGTTCTGGGAAACAACACTGTGGGCCAACCATCCCTCGCCCCACATGTCGTGTCACCAAGTTGGAAGTGTTTGAAACCCTCAGCGGGGCCCACAGTCCAACTGCCATGGAGTCCACTCTGTGAAAGCACTCTGTGAAAGCGGGCAAGCCGTCTTGTCACGAGCATCTCGGTTCTCGCAGTGAGAACCGTTGGCGACCCTGTGCTGGGACTGTGCGGCAAGCGTCTTCTACTCAAGACGTGTGTCCACGTGCACTTGGGGGAAAACGTCTTTGAACAGACACCTCGTCTCCCCACGTTCCAAGTGTTTGGAGACCTAGGCGGGGCACCGTGGGGATGGTGACCCGCCCTCCATATTGTGAGAGGGCACTGGGGAGAAGCCATCATTCAACGAACATCTTGTTGTTTCCCCGAGTTCGTTTTGAAAACCTACGTGGGGGCCTATGACGAAAAGGCCATTTCCTCCATTCTCGGAAAGCACTTCCGAAGGGATCCCAGCGACTCAAGTAACTGACCTCCTGGATCCCAGAGTTGAACGTGTTTGAAATCCTATGCGGAGAACCACGTGGAAGGGGACCTTTTCCCCACCGGTGAAGGACTCGTGTGGAGAAAACGTATGCCAGCTACCGTCACGTGTCAGTACCTTCGAAAGGATGGATAACGTATGGGGGGGGGGGGGGGGGGCCCAGGCGGAAAGTTCCCGACACTCATCTGGGTCGAAGTGCCCTTTGGCGAAACCGTTCTTCAGCTAACATCTTGTATCACTCCCGGAGAAGCGTTGGACAGCCTATGCAGGGAACCGTGTGACAAGTGACCTGTATTCGGTCCTCTGAAAGAGCGCTGGGCAGAACCCGTGTCGGAACCGACACCTTGTTTGACTTCGAACACTGCGAAGACGCAGTCTGACCTGTACACTCAGGGCCAGAGAGTCCTCTATGAGAATCAAGAGTGTGGGAACCACATCTTTCCGCTAACGTCTCCATGCTCCGCCTTGGAAGAGGCGGAACACGGACGTGAGGCTTAGAGCGAAAGCGCCATACGCGCAGCGGGGTCCCACGGCACTTGGCGGTTACGTGGTTTCAAGTGACATCTTGTGTCCCTGCGCGGGAATTGTTTGAAATTCCACACGGCCAACGATGGGGAAGGTGTCCTTTCCGCGACGGTGCGTAGGCACAGTGGGGAGCAACCTTGTTCCAACTAACACCTTGCTTGTTTCCCAAAGGCAGATCTGTTGGCAAACCGGGGGGGGGCGGCGCGGGGGGGGGGGGGGAGGGGCGGGGAGGGAGGGCCCAGATAGACCGAGAGTGCCACACACTCAATTCTGTGAAACAACACAATGGGGAAACCGTCCTTCCACGATCGCCTCGTTTCGCCAAGTTGGAAATGTCCGTATCCCTACGCGTGGCACACGAGCTATGGGCCGTCTACTCGACTCCGTGAAGGAACACTGTGGGCACACCGTCTCGCAGCTACCAACAGGTTTGACGATGTCAGAAATGTTTCCAACGGTATGCGGGGCTAGGCAGCAAGTGCCCTATAGGAAACGCTAGGAAGAGACGCCGTGGTGAGCCAGTCTTTCCAACAAGAGCTCCCGTGACGAAGTGAGCCCGGTGTGCAAACCTAGGCGGGGCCCACAAGGTGAGCGCCACACACGCAAATTTGCCAAAGGACACTGTGCGACAAGCAACTCTTCACCGACATCTTGTCTCACAAAGTTAGAAGTGGGTGCACCCCTAGGCAGGGACGCTGCCCAAAGTGCCAGCTGCTCAACCCGGCCAAACTGCACCTGGGGAAAATCATCTTTCAGGTACGATGTGGCAGAGCTTCCTTCGAACTGTCAGAAATGCAAAGCGGGTCCCGGTGGGGAAAGTGACACATGCCAGCCCACTGGGAAAGAATGCTGTGGAGAAACCGTCCTTCGAGGAGACTCTTGTTTCCCTCTGCGACAACCGTTGGCAAACTTCTGTGGGGCTCTGAAGCATGTGCCTGCCGTTTACGCGATTCTGTGAAACAAGACAGCGGGCCAACCAGCCTTCGTCTAACGTCTCGTGGCATTGATACCGTTGGAAGTGTGGGAAATCCTAGGCGGCGCCCACAAGCTCGTTGCCCCTAGACTCAACCCTGGGCAAGAACACTGTGGGCAAACCACCCTTTCCCTAAACGTCGTGCGTCTCCCCGTTACCACTGTTGGAAAACCTGTGCCGGGACTGTGCGGACCGTCTCCTACACGCCACTCTGTCCGGGGGCACTCGGGCGATACTTCACTCAAACTCAGGTCTTTTCTCCCCACGTTACAAGTGTTGAGAAGCCTATGCGGGGAACCATGGGGAAGGTGACCGTCACTCGATATTGTGAGAGGGGACTTTGGAGAACCCATCTTTGAAGGAAAAGCTTGGGTCCCGACGTGACACCTGTGAGGAGACTGAAGCGGGCCCGAGGGAGACAGTGCCATTTCCTCCATGCTGTGAAACAGCCCGGTGGGCATAGCACCCTCCTCCGACGTCTCGTGGCACCGATGTGGAAGCGTGGGAAATCCTGCGCGGCGCCCCCAAGCTCACTGCCGTAGACTCGACTCTGTGAAAGAACACTGTGGGCAACCCACCTTTTCCCTAACATCGTGTTTCCCTCAGTTACAACCGTTGGAAAACCTGTGCCGGGACTGTGCGGGCAGTCTCCTGTACTCAGCGCTGTCCCCCTGCACGTGGGGGAAATCGTCTCTCGACCAACGTCTTGTCTCCCTCCGTGACACGTGTTTGTTTGAAGACTCATGCGGGGAACCACCTGGAAGGTGAACTTTCCTCGATATGGAGAGACGATACCGTGGAGAAACCCTTTAGCTCAAGGAACGTCTTGTTTCCGTATGGGACAACTGTGTGAAAACGTATGTGGGACCTAGGAGGGAAGGGCCTGCCCTATCCTCCTCTCGGTGACACAACACACTGGGCCAACCATCCTTCGTCTAGCGTCTCGTTTCTCTAAGTTGGAAGTGTCGGAAACCCGACGCGGCTTCCAGAGCGGATTGCGCTGTACTCAAGTCTGTGAAAGAACACTGTGGGCAAACCACCTTTTCCCGAACATCTTGCTGCTCTCAGTCAGAACTGTTGGAAAACCTGCGCTGGGACTCTGCGGAAAGAGCCACATACTCAAGTCTGTCCCACTGCACATGGGGGCGAACGTCGCTCCAGTCACGTCTTTTCTTTCCTACGTGACACGTGTTTGGAAACCTAGGCAGGGAACCATGGCAAGGTGACCTTGGCTCGATATGGGGAGAGGGAACTTGGGAGGACCCATCTTTCGGGGAAAAGCTTGTGTCACGACGTGAAAACTGTTTGAAAACTCCAGCGGGACCTAGGAAAAGGTGCCATTGACACAGTTCTGGGAAACAACACTGTGGGCCAACCATCCCTCGCCCCACATGTCGTGTCACCAAGTTGGAAGTGTTTGAAACCCTCAGCGGGGCCCACAGTCCAACTGCCATGGAGTCCACTCTGTGAAAGCACTCTGTGAAAGCGGGCAAGCCGTCTTGTCACGAGCATCTCGGTTCTCGCAGTGAGAACCGTTGGCGACCCTGTGCTGGGACTGTGCGGCAAGCGTCTTCTACTCAAGACGTGTGTCCACGTGCACTTGGGGGAAAACGTCTTTGAACAGACACCTCGTCTCCCCACGTTCCAAGTGTTTGGAGACCTAGGCGGGGCACCGTGGGGATGGTGACCCGCCCTCCATATTGTGAGAGGGCACTGGGGAGAAGCCATCATTCAACGAACATCTTGTTGTTTCCCCGAGTTCGTTTTGAAAACCTACGTGGGGGCCTATGACGAAAAGGCCATTTCCTCCATTCTCGGAAAGCACTTCCGAAGGGATCCCAGCGACTCAAGTAACTGACCTCCTGGATCCCAGAGTTGAACGTGTTTGAAATCCTATGCGGAGAACCACGTGGAAGGGGACCTTTTCCCCACCGGTGAAGGACTCGTGTGGAGAAAACGTATGCCAGCTACCGTCACGTGTCAGTACCTTCGAAAGGATGGATAACGTATGGGGGGGGGGGGGGGGGGGCCCAGGCGGAAAGTTCCCGACACTCATCTGGGTCGAAGTGCCCTTTGGCGAAACCGTTCTTCAGCTAACATCTTGTATCACTCCCGGAGAAGCGTTGGACAGCCTATGCAGGGAACCGTGTGACAAGTGACCTGTATTCGGTCCTCTGAAAGAGCGCTGGGCAGAACCCGTGTCGGAACCGACACCTTGTTTGACTTCGAACACTGCGAAGACGCAGTCTGACCTGTACACTCAGGGCCAGAGAGTCCTCTATGAGAATCAAGAGTGTGGGAACCACATCTTTCCGCTAACGTCTCCATGCTCCGCCTTGGAAGAGGCGGAACACGGACGTGAGGCTTAGAGCGAAAGCGCCATACGCGCAGCGGGGTCCCACGGCACTTGGCGGTTACGTGGTTTCAAGTGACATCTTGTGTCCCTGCGCGGGAATTGTTTGAAATTCCACACGGCCAACGATGGGGAAGGTGTCCTTTCCGCGACGGTGCGTAGGCACAGTGGGGAGCAACCTTGTTCCAACTAACACCTTGCTTGTTTCCCAAAGCAGATCTGTTGGCAAACCGGGGGGCGGGCGCGGGGGGGGGGGAGGGGCGGGGAGGGAGGGCCCAGATAGACCGAGAGTGCCACACACTCAATTCTGTGAAACAACACAATGGGGAAACCGTCCTTCCACGATCGCCTCGTTTCGCCAAGTTGGAAATGTCCGTATCCCTACGCGTGGCACACGAGCTATGGGCCGTCTACTCGACTCCGTGAAGGAACACTGTGGGCACACCGTCTCGCAGCTACCAACAGGTTTGACGATGTCAGAAATGTTTCCAACGGTATGCGGGGCTAGGCAGCAAGTGCCCTATAGGAAACGCTAGGAAGAGACGCCGTGGTGAGCCAGTCTTTCCAACAAGAGCTCCCGTGACGAAGTGAGCCCGGTGTGCAAACCTAGGCGGGGCCCACAAGGTGAGCGCCACACACGCAAATTTGCCAAAGGACACTGTGCGACAAGCAACTCTTCACCGACATCTTGTCTCACAAAGTTAGAAGTGGGTGCACCCCTAGGCAGGGACGCTGCCCAAAGTGCCAGCTGCTCAACCCGGCCAAACTGCACCTGGGGAAAATCATCTTTCAGGTACGATGTGGCAGAGCTTCCTTCGAACTGTCAGAAATGCAAAGCGGGTCCCGGTGGGGAAAGTGACACATGCCAGCCCACTGGGAAAGAATGCTGTGGAGAAACCGTCCTTCGAGGAGACTCTTGTTTCCCTCTGCGACAACCGTTGGCAAACTTCTGTGGGCTCTGAAGCATGTGCCTGCCGTTTACGCGATTCTGTGAAACAAGACAGCGGGCCAACCAGCCTTCGTCTAACGTCTCGTGGCATTGATACCGTTGGAAGTGTGGGAAATCCTAGGCGGCGCCCACAAGCTCGTTGCCCCTAGACTCAACCCTGGGCAAGAACACTGTGGGCAAACCACCCTTTCCCTAAACGTCGTGCGTCTCCCCGTTACCACTGTTGGAAAACCTGTGCCGGGGACTGTGCGGACCGTCTCCTACACGCCACTCTGTCCGGGGCACTCGGGCGATACTTCACTCAAACTCAGGTCTTTTCTCCCCACGTTACAAGTGTTGAGAAGCCTATGCGGGGAACCATGGGGAAGGTGACCGTCACTCGATATTGTGAGAGGGGACTTTGGAGAACCCATCTTTGAAGGAAAAGCTTGGGTCCCGACGTGACACCTGTGAGGAGACTGAAGCGGGCCCGAGGGAGACAGTGCCATTTCCTCCATGCTGTGAAACAGCCCGGTGGGCATAGCACCCTTCCTCCGACGTCTCGTGGCACCGATGTGGAAGCGTGGGAAATCCTGCGCGGCGCCCCCAAGCTCACTGCCGTAGACTCGACTCTGTGAAAGAACACTGTGGGCAACCCACCTTTTCCCTAACATCGTGTTTCCCTCAGTTACAACCGTTGGAAAACCTGTGCCGGGACTGTGCGGGCAGTCTCCTGTACTCAGCGCTGTCCCCCTGCACGTGGGGGAAATCGTCTCTCGACCAACGTCTTGTCTCCCTCCGTGACACGTGTTTGTTTGAAGACTCATGCGGGGAACCACCTGGAAGGTGAACTTTCCTCGATATGGAGAGACGATACCGTGGAGAAACCCTTTAGCTCAAGGAACGTCTTGTTTCCGTATGGGACAACTGTGTGAAAACGTATGTGGGACCTAGGAGGGAAGGGCCTGCCCTATCCTCCTCTCGGTGACACAACACACTGGGCCAACCATCCTTCGTCTAGCGTCTCGTTTCTCTAAGTTGGAAGTGTCGGAAACCCGACGCGGCTTCCAGAGCGGATTGCGCTGTACTCAAGTCTGTGAAAGAACACTGTGGGCAAACCACCTTTTCCCGAACATCTTGCTGCTCTCAGTCAGAACTGTTGGAAAACCTGCGCTGGGACTCTGCGGAAAGAGGCCACATACTCAAGTCTGTCCCACTGCACATGGGGGCGAACGTCGCTCCAGTCACGTCTTTTCTTTCCTACGTGACACGTGTTTGGAAACCTAGGCAGGGAACCATGGGCAAGGTGACCTTGGCTCGATATGGGGAGAGGGAACTTGGGAGGACCCATCTTTCGGGGAAAAGCTTGTGTCACGACGTGAAAACTGTTTGAAAACTCCAGCGGGACCTAGGAAAAGGTGCCATTGACACAGTTCTGGGAAACAACACTGTGGGCCAACCATCCTCGCCCCACATGTCGTGTCACCAAGTTGGAAGTGTTTGAAACCCTCAGCGGGGCCCACAGTCCAACTGCCATGGAGTCCACTCTGTGAAAGCACTCTGTGAAAGCGGGCAAGCCGTCTTGTCACGAGCATCTCGGTTCTCGCAGTGAGAACCGTTGGCGACCCTGTGCTGGGACTGTGCGGCAAGCGTCTTCTACTCAAGACGTGTGTCCACGTGCACTTGGGGGAAAACGTCTTTGAACAGACACCTCGTCTCCCCACGTTCCAAGTGTTTGGAGACCTAGGCGGGGCACCGTGGGGATGGTGACCCGCCCTCCATATTGTGAGAGGGCACTGGGGAGAAGCCATCATTCAACGAACATCTTGTTGTTTCCCCGAGTTCGTTTTGAAAACCTACGTGGGGGCCTATGACGAAAAGGCCATTTCCTCCATTCTCGGAAAGCACTTCCGAAGGGATCCCAGCGACTCAAGTAACTGACCTCCTGGATCCCAGAGTTGAACGTGTTTGAAATCCTATGCGGAGAACCACGTGGAAGGGGACCTTTTCCCCACCGGTGAAGGACTCGTGTGGAGAAAACGTATGCCAGCTACCGTCACGTGTCAGTACCTTCGAAAGGATGGATAACGTATGGGGGGGGGGGGGGGCCCAGGCGGAAAGTTCCCGACACTCATCTGGGTCGAAGTGCCCTTTGGCGAAACCGTTCTTCAGCTAACATCTTGTATCACTCCCGGAGAAGCGTTGGACAGCCTATGCAGGGAACCGTGTGACAAGTGACCTGTATTCGGTCCTCTGAAAGAGCGCTGGGCAGAACCCGTGTCGGACCGACACCTTGTTTGACTTCGAACACTGCGAAGACGCAGTCTGACCTGTACACTCAGGGCCAGAGAGTCCTCTATGAGAGTCAAGAGTGTGGGAACCACATCTTTCCGCTAACGTCTCCATGCTCCGCCTTGGAAGAGGCGGAACACGGACGTGAGGCTTAGAGCGAAAGCGCCATACGCGCAGCGGGGTCCCACGGCACTTGGCGGTTACGTGGTTTCAAGTGACATCTTGTGTCCCTGCGCGGGAATTGTTTGAAATTCCACACGGCCAACGATGGGGAAGGTGTCCTTTCCGCGACGGTGCGTAGGCACAGTGGGGAGCAACCTTGTTCCAACTAACACCTTGCTTGTTTCCCAAAGGCAGATCTGTTGGCAAACCGGGGGGCGGGCGCGGGGGGGGGGGGGAGGGGCGGGGAGGGAGGGCCCAGATAGACCGAGAGTGCCACACACTCAATTCTGTGAAACAACACAATGGGGAAACCGTCCTTCCACGATCGCCTCGTTTCGCCAAGTTGGAAATGTCCGTATCCCTACGCGTGGCACACGAGCTATGGGCCGTCTACTCGACTCCGTGAAGGAACACTGTGGGCACACCGTCTCGCAGCTACCAACAGGTTTGACGATGTCAGAAATGTTTCCAACGGTATGCGGGGCTAGGCAGCAAGTGCCCTATAGGAAACGCTAGGAAGAGACGCCGTGGTGAGCCAGTCTTTCCAACAAGAGCTCCCGTGACGAAGTGAGCCCGGTGTGCAAACCTAGGCGGGGCCCACAAGGTGAGCGCCACACACGCAAATTTGCCAAAGGACACTGTGCGACAAGCAACTCTTCACCGACATCTTGTCTCACAAAGTTAGAAGTGGGTGCACCCCTAGGCAGGGACGCTGCCCAAAGTGCAGCTGCTCAACCCGGCCAAACTGCACCTGGGGAAAATCATCTTTCAGGTACGATGTGGCAGAGCTTCCTTCGAACTGTCAGAAATGCAAAGCGGGTCCCGGTGGGGAAAGTGACACATGCCAGCCCACTGGGAAAGAATGCTGTGGAGAAACCGTCCTTCGAGGAGACTCTTGTTTCCCTCTGCGACAACCGTTGGCAAACTTCTGTGGGGCTCTGAAGCATGTGCCTGCCGTTTACGCGATTCTGTGAAACAAGACAGCGGGCCAACCAGCCTTCGTCTAACGTCTCGTGGCATTGATACCGTTGGAAGTGTGGGAAATCCTAGGCGGCGCCCACAAGCTCGTTGCCCTAGACTCAACCCTGGGCAAGAACACTGTGGGCAAACCACCCTTTCCCTAAACGTCGTGCGTCTCCCCGTTACCACTGTTGGAAAACCTGTGCCGGGACTGTGCGGACCGTCTCCTACACGCCACTCTGTCCGGGGGCACTCGGGCGATACTTCACTCAAACTCAGGTCTTTTCTCCCCACGTTACAAGTGTTGAGAAGCCTATGCGGGGAACCATGGGGAAGGTGACCGTCACTCGATATTGTGAGAGGGGACTTTGGAGAACCCATCTTTGAAGGAAAAGCTTGGGTCCCGACGTGACACCTGTGAGGAGACTGAAGCGGGCCCGAGGGAGACAGTGCCATTTCCTCCATGCTGTGAAACAGCCCGGTGGGCATAGCACCCTTCCTCCGACGTCTCGTGGCACCGATGTGGAAGCGTGGGAAATCCTGCGCGGCGCCCCCAAGCTCACTGCCGTAGACTCGACTCTGTGAAAGAACACTGTGGGCAACCCACCTTTTCCCTAACATCGTGTTTCCCTCAGTTACAACCGTTGGAAAACCTGTGCCGGGACTGTGCGGGCAGTCTCCTGTACTCAGCGCTGTCCCCCTGCACGTGGGGAAATCGTCTCTCGACCAACGTCTTGTCTCCCTCCGTGACACGTGTTTGTTTGAAGACTCATGCGGGGAACCACCTGGAAGGTGAACTTTCCTCGATATGGAGAGACGATACCGTGGAGAAACCCTTTAGCTCAAGGAACGTCTTGTTTCCGTATGGGACAACTGTGTGAAAACGTATGTGGGACCTAGGAGGGAAGGGCCTGCCCTATCCTCCTCTCGGTGACACAACACACTGGGCCAACCATCCTTCGTCTAGCGTCTCGTTTCTCTAAGTTGGAAGTGTCGGAAACCCGACGCGGCTTCCAGAGCGGATTGCGCTGTACTCAAGTCTGTGAAAGAACACTGTGGGCAAACCACCTTTTCCCGAACATCTTGCTGCTCTCAGTCAGAACTGTTGGAAAACCTGCGCTGGGACTCTGCGGAAAGAGCCACATACTCAAGTCTGTCCCACTGCACATGGGGGCGAACGTCGCTCCAGTCACGTCTTTTCTTTCCTACGTGACACGTGTTTGGAAACCTAGGCAGGGAACCATGGGCAAGGTGACCTTGGCTCGATATGGGGAGAGGGAACTTGGGAGGACCCATCTTTCGGGGAAAAGCTTGTGTCACGACGTGAAAACTGTTTGAAAACTCCAGCGGGACCTAGGAAAAGGTGCCATTGACACAGTTCTGGGAAACAACACTGTGGGCCAACCATCCCTCGCCCCACATGTCGTGTCACCAAGTTGGAAGTGTTTGAAACCCTCAGCGGGGCCCACAGTCCAACTGCCATGGAGTCCACTCTGTGAAAGCACTCTGTGAAAGCGGGCAAGCCGTCTTGTCACGAGCATCTCGGTTCTCGCAGTGAGAACCGTTGGCGACCCTGTGCTGGGACTGTGCGGCAAGCGTCTTCTACTCAAGACGTGTGTCCACGTGCACTTGGGGGAAAACGTCTTTGAACAGACACCTCGTCTCCCCACGTTCCAAGTGTTTGGAGACCTAGGCGGGGCACCGTGGGGATGGTGACCCGCCCTCCATATTGTGAGAGGGCACTGGGGAGAAGCCATCATTCAACGAACATCTTGTTGTTTCCCCGAGTTCGTTTTGAAAACCTACGTGGGGGCCTATGACGAAAAGGCCATTTCCTCCATTCTCGGAAAGCACTTCCGAAGGGATCCCAGCGACTCAAGTAACTGACCTCCTGGATCCCAGAGTTGAACGTGTTTGAAATCCTATGCGGAGAACCACGTGGAAGGGGACCTTTTCCCCACCGGTGAAGGACTCGTGTGGAGAAAACGTATGCCAGCTACCGTCACGTGTCAGTACCTTCGAAAGGATGGATAACGTATGGGGGGGGGGGGGGCCCAGGCGGAAAGTTCCCGACACTCATCTGGGTCGAAGTGCCCTTTGGCGAAACCGTTCTTCAGCTAACATCTTGTATCACTCCCGGAGAAGCGTTGGACAGCCTATGCAGGGAACCGTGTGACAAGTGACCTGTATTCGGTCCTCTGAAAGAGCGCTGGGCAGAACCCGTGTCGGAACCGACACCTTGTTTGACTTCGAACACTGCGAAGACGCAGTCTGACCTGTACACTCAGGGCCAGAGAGTCCTCTATGAGAGTCAAGAGTGTGGGAACCACATCTTTCCGCTAACGTCTCCATGCTCCGCCTTGGAAGAGGCGGAACACGGACGTGAGGCTTAGAGCGAAAGCGCCATACGCGCAGCGGGGTCCCACGGCACTTGGCGGTTACGTGGTTTCAAGTGACATCTTGTGTCCCTGCGCGGGAATTGTTTGAAATTCCACACGGCCAACGATGGGGAAGGTGTCCTTTCCGCGACGGTGCGTAGGCACAGTGGGGAGCAACCTTGTTCCAACTAACACCTTGCTTGTTTCCCAAAGGCAGATCTGTTGGCAAACCGGGGGGCGGGCGCGGGGGGGGGGGGAGGGGCGGGGAGGGAGGGCCCAGATAGACCGAGAGTGCCACACACTCAATTCTGTGAAACAACACAATGGGGAAACCGTCCTTCCACGATCGCCTCGTTTCGCCAAGTTGGAAATGTCCGTATCCCTACGCGTGGCACACGAGCTATGGGCCGTCTACTCGACTCCGTGAAGGAACACTGTGGGCACACCGTCTCGCAGCTACCAACAGGTTTGACGATGTCAGAAATGTTTCCAACGGTATGCGGGGCTAGGCAGCAAGTGCCCTATAGGAAACGCTAGGAAGAGACGCCGTGGTGAGCCAGTCTTTCCAACAAGAGCTCCCGTGACGAAGTGAGCCCGGTGTGCAAACCTAGGCGGGGCCCACAAGGTGAGCGCCACACACGCAAATTTGCCAAAGGACACTGTGCGACAAGCAACTCTTCACCGACATCTTGTCTCACAAAGTTAGAAGTGGGTGCACCCCTAGGCAGGGACGCTGCCCAAAGTGCCAGCTGCTCAACCCGGCCAAACTGCACCTGGGGAAAATCATCTTTCAGGTACGATGTGGCAGAGCTTCCTTCGAACTGTCAGAAATGCAAAGCGGGTCCCGGTGGGGAAAGTGACACATGCCAGCCCACTGGGAAAGAATGCTGTGGAGAAACCGTCCTTCGAGGAGACTCTTGTTTCCCTCTGCGACAACCGTTGGCAAACTTCTGTGGGGCTCTGAAGCATGTGCCTGCCGTTTACGCGATTCTGTGAAACAAGACAGCGGGCCAACCAGCCTTCGTCTAACGTCTCGTGGCATTGATACCGTTGGAAGTGTGGGAAATCCTAGGCGGCGCCCACAAGCTCGTTGCCCCTAGACTCAACCCTGGGCAAGAACACTGTGGGCAAACCACCCTTTCCCTAAACGTCGTGCGTCTCCCCGTTACCACTGTTGGAAAACCTGTGCCGGGACTGTGCGGACCGTCTCCTACACGCCACTCTGTCCGGGGGCACTCGGGCGATACTTCACTCAAACTCAGGTCTTTTCTCCCCACGTTACAAGTGTTGAGAAGCCTATGCGGGGAACCATGGGGAAGGTGACCGTCACTCGATATTGTGAGAGGGGACTTTGGAGAACCCATCTTTGAAGGAAAAGCTTGGGTCCCGACGTGACACCTGTGAGGAGACTGAAGCGGGCCCGAGGGAGACAGTGCCATTTCCTCCATGCTGTGAAACAGCCCGGTGGGCATAGCACCCTTCCTCCGACGTCTCGTGGCACCGATGTGGAAGCGTGGGAAATCCTGCGCGGCGCCCCCAAGCTCACTGCCGTAGACTCGACTCTGTGAAAGAACACTGTGGGCAACCCACCTTTTCCCTAACATCGTGTTTCCCTCAGTTACAACCGTTGGAAAACCTGTGCCGGGACTGTGCGGGCAGTCTCCTGTACTCAGCGCTGTCCCCCTGCACGTGGGGGAAATCGTCTCTCGACCAACGTCTTGTCTCCCTCCGTGACACGTGTTTGTTTGAAGACTCATGCGGGGAACCACCTGGAAGGTGAACTTTCCTCGATATGGAGAGACGATACCGTGGAGAAACCCTTTAGCTCAAGGAACGTCTTGTTTCCGTATGGGACAACTGTGTGAAAACGTATGTGGGACCTAGGAGGGAAGGGCCTGCCCTATCCTCCTCTCGGTGACACAACACACTGGGCCAACCATCCCTCGTCTAGCGTCTCGTTTCTCTAAGTTGGAAGTGTCGGAAACCCGACGCGGCTTCCAGAGCGGATTGCGCTGTACTCAAGTCTGTGAAAGAACACTGTGGGCAAACCACCTTTTCCCGAACATCTTGCTGCTCTCAGTCAGAACTGTTGGAAAACCTGCGCTGGGACTCTGCGGAAAGAGCCACATACTCAAGTCTGTCCCACTGCACATGGGGGCGAACGTCGCTCCAGTCACGTCTTTTCTTTCCTACGTGACACGTGTTTGGAAACCTAGGCAGGGAACCATGGGCAAGGTGACCTTGGCTCGATATGGGGAGAGGGAACTTGGGAGGACCCATCTTTCGGGGAAAAGCTTGTGTCACGACGTGAAAACTGTTTGAAAACTCCAGCGGGACCTAGGAAAAGGTGCCATTGACACAGTTCTGGGAAACAACACTGTGGGCCAACCATCCCTCGCCCCACATGTCGTGTCACCAAGTTGGAAGTGTTTGAAACCCTCAGCGGGGCCCACAGTCCAACTGCCATGGAGTCCACTCTGTGAAAGCACTCTGTGAAAGCGGGCAAGCCGTCTTGTCACGAGCATCTCGGTTCTCGCAGTGAGAACCGTTGGCGACCCTGTGCTGGGACTGTGCGGCAAGCGTCTTCTACTCAAGACGTGTGTCCACGTGCACTTGGGGGAAAACGTCTTTGAACAGACACCTCGTCTCCCCACGTTCCAAGTGTTTGGAGACCTAGGCGGGGCACCGTGGGGATGGTGACCCGCCCTCCATATTGTGAGAGGGCACTGGGGAGAAGCCATCATTCAACGAACATCTTGTTGTTTCCCCGAGTTCGTTTTGAAAACCTACGTGGGGGCCTATGACGAAAAGGCCATTTCCTCCATTCTCGGAAAGCACTTCCGAAGGGATCCCAGCGACTCAAGTAACTGACCTCCTGGATCCCAGAGTTGAACGTGTTTGAAATCCTATGCGGAGAACCACGTGGAAGGGGACCTTTTCCCCACCGGTGAAGGACTCGTGTGGAGAAAACGTATGCCAGCTACCGTCACGTGTCAGTACCTTCGAAAGGATGGATAACGTATGGGGGGGGGGGGGCCCAGGCGGAAAGTTCCCGACACTCATCTGGGTCGAAGTGCCCTTTGGCGAAACCGTTCTTCAGCTAACATCTTGTATCACTCCCGGAGAAGCGTTGGACAGCCTATGCAGGGAACCGTGTGACAAGTGACCTGTATTCGGTCCTCTGAAAGAGCGCTGGGCAGAACCCGTGTCGGAACCGACACCTTGTTTGACTTCGAACACTGCGAAGACGCAGTCTGACCTGTACACTCAGGGCCAGAGAGTCCTCTATGAGAGTCAAGAGTGTGGGAACCACATCTTTCCGCTAACGTCTCCATGCTCCGCCTTGGAAGAGGCGGAACACGGACGTGAGGCTTAGAGCGAAAGCGCCATACGCGCAGCGGGGTCCCACGGCACTTGGCGGTTACGTGGTTTCAAGTGACATCTTGTGTCCCTGCGCGGGAATTGTTTGAAATTCCACACGGCCAACGATGGGGAAGGTGTCCTTTCCGCGACGGTGCGTAGGCACAGTGGGGAGCAACCTTGTTCCAACTAACACCTTGCTTGTTTCCCAAAGGCAGATCTGTTGGCAAACCGGGGGGCGGGCGCGGGGGGGGGGGGAGGGGCGGGGAGGGAGGGCCCAGATAGACCGAGAGTGCCACACACTCAATTCTGTGAAACAACACAATGGGGAAACCGTCCTTCCACGATCGCCTCGTTTCGCCAAGTTGGAAATGTCCGTATCCCTACGCGTGGCACACGAGCTATGGGCCGTCTACTCGACTCCGTGAAGGAACACTGTGGGCACACCGTCTCGCAGCTACCAACAGGTTTGACGATGTCAGAAATGTTTCCAACGGTATGCGGGGCTAGGCAGCAAGTGCCCTATAGGAAACGCTAGGAAGAGACGCCGTGGTGAGCCAGTCTTTCCAACAAGAGCTCCCGTGACGAAGTGAGCCCGGTGTGCAAACCTAGGCGGGGCCCACAAGGTGAGCGCCACACACGCAAATTTGCCAAAGGACACTGTGCGACAAGCAACTCTTCACCGACATCTTGTCTCACAAAGTTAGAAGTGGGTGCACCCCTAGGCAGGGACGCTGCCCAAAGTGCCAGCTGCTCAACCCGGCCAAACTGCACCTGGGGAAAATCATCTTTCAGGTACGATGTGGCAGAGCTTCCTTCGAACTGTCAGAAATGCAAAGCGGGTCCCGGTGGGGAAAGTGACACATGCCAGCCCACTGGGAAAGAATGCTGTGGAGAAACCGTCCTTCGAGGAGACTCTTGTTTCCCTCTGCGACAACCGTTGGCAAACTTCTGTGGGGCTCTGAAGCATGTGCCTGCCGTTTATACGCGATTCTGTGAAACAAGACAGCGGGCCAACCAGCCTTCGTCTAACGTCTCGTGGCATTGATACCGTTGGAAGTGTGGGAAATCCTAGGCGGCGCCCACAAGCTCGTTGCCCCTAGACTCAACCCTGGGCAAGAACACTGTGGGCAAACCACCCTTTCCCTAAACGTCGTGCGTCTCCCCGTTACCACTGTTGGAAAACCTGTGCCGGGACTGTGCGGACCGTCTCCTACACGCCACTCTGTCCGGGGGCACTCGGGCGATACTTCACTCAAACTCAGGTCTTTTCTCCCCACGTTACAAGTGTTGAGAAGCCTATGCGGGGAACCATGGGGAAGGTGACCGTCACTCGATATTGTGAGAGGGGACTTTGGAGAACCCATCTTTGAAGGAAAAGCTTGGGTCCCGACGTGACACCTGTGAGGAGACTGAAGCGGGCCCGAGGGAGACAGTGCCATTTCCTCCATGCTGTGAAACAGCCCGGTGGGCATAGCACCCTTCCTCCGACGTCTCGTGGCACCGATGTGGAAGCGTGGGAAATCCTGCGCGGCGCCCCCAAGCTCACTGCCGTAGACTCGACTCTGTGAAAGAACACTGTGGGCAACCCACCTTTTCCCTAACATCGTGTTTCCCTCAGTTACAACCGTTGGAAAACCTGTGCCGGGACTGTGCGGGCAGTCTCCTGTACTCAGCGCTGTCCCCCTGCACGTGGGGGAAATCGTCTCTCGACCAACGTCTTGTCTCCCTCCGTGACACGTGTTTGTTTGAAGACTCATGCGGGGAACCACCTGGAAGGTGAACTTTCCTCGATATGGAGAGACGATACCGTGGAGAAACCCTTTAGCTCAAGGAACGTCTTGTTTCCGTATGGGACAACTGTGTGAAAACGTATGTGGGACCTAGGAGGGAAGGGCCTGCCCTATCCTCCTCTCGGTGACACAACACACTGGGCCAACCATCCCTCGTCTAGCGTCTCGTTTCTCTAAGTTGGAAGTGTCGGAAACCCGACGCGGCTTCCAGAGCGGATTGCGCTGTACTCAAGTCTGTGAAAGAACACTGTGGGCAAACCACCTTTTCCCGAACATCTTGCTGCTCTCAGTCAGAACTGTTGGAAAACCTGCGCTGGGACTCTGCGGAAAGAGCCACATACTCAAGTCTGTCCCACTGCACATGGGGGCGAACGTCGCTCCAGTCACGTCTTTTCTTTCCTACGTGACACGTGTTTGGAAACCTAGGCAGGGAACCATGGGCAAGGTGACCTTGGCTCGATATGGGGAGAGGGAACTTGGGAGGACCCATCTTTCGGGGAAAAGCTTGTGTCACGACGTGAAAACTGTTTGAAAACTCCAGCGGGACCTAGGAAAAGGTGCCATTGACACAGTTCTGGGAAACAACACTGTGGGCCAACCATCCCTCGCCCCACATGTCGTGTCACCAAGTTGGAAGTGTTTGAAACCCTCAGCGGGGCCCACAGTCCAACTGCCATGGAGTCCACTCTGTGAAAGCACTCTGTGAAAGCGGGCAAGCCGTCTTGTCACGAGCATCTCGGTTCTCGCAGTGAGAACCGTTGGCGACCCTGTGCTGGGACTGTGCGGCAAGCGTCTTCTACTCAAGACGTGTGTCCACGTGCACTTGGGGGAAAACGTCTTTGAACAGACACCTCGTCTCCCCACGTTCCAAGTGTTTGGAGACCTAGGCGGGGCACCGTGGGGATGGTGACCCGCCCTCCATATTGTGAGAGGGCACTGGGGAGAAGCCATCATTCAACGAACATCTTGTTGTTTCCCCGAGTTCGTTTTGAAAACCTACGTGGGGGCCTATGACGAAAAGGCCATTTCCTCCATTCTCGGAAAGCACTTCCGAAGGGATCCCAGCGACTCAAGTAACTGACCTCCTGGATCCCAGAGTTGAACGTGTTTGAAATCCTATGCGGAGAACCACGTGGAAGGGGACCTTTTCCCCACCGGTGAAGGACTCGTGTGGAGAAAACGTATGCCAGCTACCGTCACGTGTCAGTACCTTCGAAAGGATGGATAACGTATGGGGGGGGGGGGGCCCAGGCGGAAAGTTCCCGACACTCATCTGGGTCGAAGTGCCCTTTGGCGAAACCGTTCTTCAGCTAACATCTTGTATCACTCCCGGAGAAGCGTTGGACAGCCTATGCAGGGAACCGTGTGACAAGTGACCTGTATTCGGTCCTCTGAAAGAGCGCTGGGCAGAACCCGTGTCGGAACCGACACCTTGTTTGACTTCGAACACTGCGAAGACGCAGTCTGACCTGTACACTCAGGGCCAGAGAGTCCTCTATGAGAGTCAAGAGTGTGGGAACCACATCTTTCCGCTAACGTCTCCATGCTCCGCCTTGGAAGAGGCGGAACACGGACGTGAGGCTTAGAGCGAAAGCGCCATACGCGCAGCGGGGTCCCACGGCACTTGGCGGTTACGTGGTTTCAAGTGACATCTTGTGTCCCTGCGCGGGAATTGTTTGAAATTCCACACGGCCAACGATGGGGAAGGTGTCCTTTCCGCGACGGTGCGTAGGCACAGTGGGGAGCAACCTTGTTCCAACTAACACCTTGCTTGTTTCCCAAAGGCAGATCTGTTGGCAAACCGGGGGGCGGGCGCGGGGGGGGGGGGGAGGGGCGGGGAGGGAGGGCCCAGATAGACCGAGAGTGCCACACACTCAATTCTGTGAAACAACACAATGGGGAAACCGTCCTTCCACGATCGCCTCGTTTCGCCAAGTTGGAAATGTCCGTATCCCTACGCGTGGCACACGAGCTATGGGCCGTCTACTCGACTCCGTGAAGGAACACTGTGGGCACACCGTCTCGCAGCTACCAACAGGTTTGACGATGTCAGAAATGTTTCCAACGGTATGCGGGGCTAGGCAGCAAGTGCCCTATAGGAAACGCTAGGAAGAGACGCCGTGGTGAGCCAGTCTTTCCAACAAGAGCTCCCGTGACGAAGTGAGCCCGGTGTGCAAACCTAGGCGGGGCCCACAAGGTGAGCGCCACACACGCAAATTTGCCAAAGGACACTGTGCGACAAGCAACTCTTCACCGACATCTTGTCTCACAAAGTTAGAAGTGGGTGCACCCCTAGGCAGGGACGCTGCCCAAAGTGCCAGCTGCTCAACCCGGCCAAACTGCACCTGGGGAAAATCATCTTTCAGGTACGATGTGGCAGAGCTTCCTTCGAACTGTCAGAAATGCAAAGCGGGTCCCGGTGGGGAAAGTGACACATGCCAGCCCACTGGGAAAGAATGCTGTGGAGAAACCGTCCTTCGAGGAGACTCTTGTTTCCCTCTGCGACAACCGTTGGCAAACTTCTGTGGGGCTCTGAAGCATGTGCCTGCCGTTTATACGCGATTCTGTGAAACAAGACAGCGGGCCAACCAGCCTTCGTCTAACGTCTCGTGGCATTGATACCGTTGGAAGTGTGGGAAATCCTAGGCGGCGCCCACAAGCTCGTTGCCCCTAGACTCAACCCTGGGCAAGAACACTGTGGGCAAACCACCCTTTCCCTAAACGTCGTGCGTCTCCCCGTTACCACTGTTGGAAAACCTGTGCCGGGACTGTGCGGACCGTCTCCTACACGCCACTCTGTCCGGGGGCACTCGGGCGATACTTCACTCAAACTCAGGTCTTTTCTCCCCACGTTACAAGTGTTGAGAAGCCTATGCGGGGAACCATGGGGAAGGTGACCGTCACTCGATATTGTGAGAGGGGACTTTGGAGAACCCATCTTTGAAGGAAAAGCTTGGGTCCCGACGTGACACCTGTGAGGAGACTGAAGCGGGCCCGAGGGAGACAGTGCCATTTCCTCCATGCTGTGAAACAGCCCGGTGGGCATAGCACCCTTCCTCCGACGTCTCGTGGCACCGATGTGGAAGCGTGGGAAATCCTGCGCGGCGCCCCCAAGCTCACTGCCGTAGACTCGACTCTGTGAAAGAACACTGTGGGCAACCCACCTTTTCCCTAACATCGTGTTTCCCTCAGTTACAACCGTTGGAAAACCTGTGCCGGGACTGTGCGGGCAGTCTCCTGTACTCAGCGCTGTCCCCCTGCACGTGGGGGAAATCGTCTCTCGACCAACGTCTTGTCTCCCTCCGTGACACGTGTTTGTTTGAAGACTCATGCGGGGAACCACCTGGAAGGTGAACTTTCCTCGATATGGAGAGACGATACCGTGGAGAAACCCTTTAGCTCAAGGAACGTCTTGTTTCCGTATGGGACAACTGTGTGAAAACGTATGTGGGACCTAGGAGGGAAGGGCCTGCCCTATCCTCCTCTCGGTGACACAACACACTGGGCCAACCATCCCTCGTCTAGCGTCTCGTTTCTCTAAGTTGGAAGTGTCGGAAACCCGACGCGGCTTCCAGAGCGGATTGCGCTGTACTCAAGTCTGTGAAAGAACACTGTGGGCAAACCACCTTTTCCCGAACATCTTGCTGCTCTCAGTCAGAACTGTTGGAAAACCTGCGCTGGGACTCTGCGGAAAGAGCCACATACTCAAGTCTGTCCCACTGCACATGGGGGCGAACGTCGCTCCAGTCACGTCTTTTCTTTCCTACGTGACACGTGTTTGGAAACCTAGGCAGGGAACCATGGGCAAGGTGACCTTGGCTCGATATGGGGAGAGGGAACTTGGGAGGACCCATCTTTCGGGGAAAAGCTTGTGTCACGACGTGAAAACTGTTTGAAAACTCCAGCGGGACCTAGGAAAAGGTGCCATTGACACAGTTCTGGGAAACAACACTGTGGGCCAACCATCCCTCGCCCCACATGTCGTGTCACCAAGTTGGAAGTGTTTGAAACCCTCAGCGGGGCCCACAGTCCAACTGCCATGGAGTCCACTCTGTGAAAGCACTCTGTGAAAGCGGGCAAGCCGTCTTGTCACGAGCATCTCGGTTCTCGCAGTGAGAACCGTTGGCGACCCTGTGCTGGGACTGTGCGGCAAGCGTCTTCTACTCAAGACGTGTGTCCACGTGCACTTGGGGGAAAACGTCTTTGAACAGACACCTCGTCTCCCCACGTTCCAAGTGTTTGGAGACCTAGGCGGGGCACCGTGGGGATGGTGACCCGCCCTCCATATTGTGAGAGGGCACTGGGGAGAAGCCATCATTCAACGAACATCTTGTTGTTTCCCCGAGTTCGTTTTGAAAACCTACGTGGGGGCCTATGACGAAAAGGCCATTTCCTCCATTCTCGGAAAGCACTTCCGAAGGGATCCCAGCGACTCAAGTAACTGACCTCCTGGATCCCAGAGTTGAACGTGTTTGAAATCCTATGCGGAGAACCACGTGGAAGGGGACCTTTTCCCCACCGGTGAAGGACTCGTGTGGAGAAAACGTATGCCAGCTACCGTCACGTGTCAGTACCTTCGAAAGGATGGATAACGTATGGGGGGGGGGGGGCCCAGGCGGAAAGTTCCCGACACTCATCTGGGTCGAAGTGCCCTTTGGCGAAACCGTTCTTCAGCTAACATCTTGTATCACTCCCGGAGAAGCGTTGGACAGCCTATGCAGGGAACCGTGTGACAAGTGACCTGTATTCGGTCCTCTGAAAGAGCGCTGGGCAGAACCCGTGTCGGAACCGACACCTTGTTTGACTTCGAACACTGCGAAGACGCAGTCTGACCTGTACACTCAGGGCCAGAGAGTCCTCTATGAGAGTCAAGAGTGTGGGAACCACATCTTTCCGCTAACGTCTCCATGCTCCGCCTTGGAAGAGGCGGAACACGGACGTGAGGCTTAGAGCGAAAGCGCCATACGCGCAGCGGGGTCCCACGGCACTTGGCGGTTACGTGGTTTCAAGTGACATCTTGTGTCCCTGCGCGGGAATTGTTTGAAATTCCACACGGCCAACGATGGGGAAGGTGTCCTTTCCGCGACGGTGCGTAGGCACAGTGGGGAGCAACCTTGTTCCAACTAACACCTTGCTTGTTTCCCAAAGGCAGATCTGTTGGCAAACCGGGGGGCGGGCGCGGGGGGGGGGGGAGGGGCGGGGAGGGAGGGCCCAGATAGACCGAGAGTGCCACACACTCAATTCTGTGAAACAACACAATGGGGAAACCGTCCTTCCACGATCGCCTCGTTTCGCCAAGTTGGAAATGTCCGTATCCCTACGCGTGGCACACGAGCTATGGGCCGTCTACTCGACTCCGTGAAGGAACACTGTGGGCACACCGTCTCGCAGCTACCAACAGGTTTGACGATGTCAGAAATGTTTCCAACGGTATGCGGGGCTAGGCAGCAAGTGCCCTATAGGAAACGCTAGGAAGAGACGCCGTGGTGAGCCAGTCTTTCCAACAAGAGCTCCCGTGACGAAGTGAGCCCGGTGTGCAAACCTAGGCGGGGCCCACAAGGTGAGCGCCACACACGCAAATTTGCCAAAGGACACTGTGCGACAAGCAACTCTTCACCGACATCTTGTCTCACAAAGTTAGAAGTGGGTGCACCCCTAGGCAGGGACGCTGCCCAAAGTGCCAGCTGCTCAACCCGGCCAAACTGCACCTGGGGAAAATCATCTTTCAGGTACGATGTGGCAGAGCTTCCTTCGAACTGTCAGAAATGCAAAGCGGGTCCCGGTGGGGAAAGTGACACATGCCAGCCCACTGGGAAAGAATGCTGTGGAGAAACCGTCCTTCGAGGAGACTCTTGTTTCCCTCTGCGACAACCGTTGGCAAACTTCTGTGGGGCTCTGAAGCATGTGCCTGCCGTTTATACGCGATTCTGTGAAACAAGACAGCGGGCCAACCAGCCTTCGTCTAACGTCTCGTGGCATTGATACCGTTGGAAGTGTGGGAAATCCTAGGCGGCGCCCACAAGCTCGTTGCCCCTAGACTCAACCCTGGGCAAGAACACTGTGGGCAAACCACCCTTTCCCTAAACGTCGTGCGTCTCCCCGTTACCACTGTTGGAAAACCTGTGCCGGGACTGTGCGGACCGTCTCCTACACGCCACTCTGTCCGGGGGCACTCGGGCGATACTTCACTCAAACTCAGGTCTTTTCTCCCCACGTTACAAGTGTTGAGAAGCCTATGCGGGGAACCATGGGGAAGGTGACCGTCACTCGATATTGTGAGAGGGGACTTTGGAGAACCCATCTTTGAAGGAAAAGCTTGGGTCCCGACGTGACACCTGTGAGGAGACTGAAGCGGGCCCGAGGGAGACAGTGCCATTTCCTCCATGCTGTGAAACAGCCCGGTGGGCATAGCACCCTTCCTCCGACGTCTCGTGGCACCGATGTGGAAGCGTGGGAAATCCTGCGCGGCGCCCCCAAGCTCACTGCCGTAGACTCGACTCTGTGAAAGAACACTGTGGGCAACCCACCTTTTCCCTAACATCGTGTTTCCCTCAGTTACAACCGTTGGAAAACCTGTGCCGGGACTGTGCGGGCAGTCTCCTGTACTCAGCGCTGTCCCCCTGCACGTGGGGGAAATCGTCTCTCGACCAACGTCTTGTCTCCCTCCGTGACACGTGTTTGTTTGAAGACTCATGCGGGGAACCACCTGGAAGGTGAACTTTCCTCGATATGGAGAGACGATACCGTGGAGAAACCCTTTAGCTCAAGGAACGTCTTGTTTCCGTATGGGACAACTGTGTGAAAACGTATGTGGGACCTAGGAGGGAAGGGCCTGCCCTATCCTCCTCTCGGTGACACAACACACTGGGCCAACCATCCCTCGTCTAGCGTCTCGTTTCTCTAAGTTGGAAGTGTCGGAAACCCGACGCGGCTTCCAGAGCGGATTGCGCTGTACTCAAGTCTGTGAAAGAACACTGTGGGCAAACCACCTTTTCCCGAACATCTTGCTGCTCTCAGTCAGAACTGTTGGAAAACCTGCGCTGGGACTCTGCGGAAAGAGCCACATACTCAAGTCTGTCCCACTGCACATGGGGGCGAACGTCGCTCCAGTCACGTCTTTTCTTTCCTACGTGACACGTGTTTGGAAACCTAGGCAGGGAACCATGGGCAAGGTGACCTTGGCTCGATATGGGGAGAGGGAACTTGGGAGGACCCATCTTTCGGGGAAAAGCTTGTGTCACGACGTGAAAACTGTTTGAAAACTCCAGCGGGACCTAGGAAAAGGTGCCATTGACACAGTTCTGGGAAACAACACTGTGGGCCAACCATCCCTCGCCCCACATGTCGTGTCACCAAGTTGGAAGTGTTTGAAACCCTCAGCGGGGCCCACAGTCCAACTGCCATGGAGTCCACTCTGTGAAAGCACTCTGTGAAAGCGGGCAAGCCGTCTTGTCACGAGCATCTCGGTTCTCGCAGTGAGAACCGTTGGCGACCCTGTGCTGGGACTGTGCGGCAAGCGTCTTCTACTCAAGACGTGTGTCCACGTGCACTTGGGGGAAAACGTCTTTGAACAGACACCTCGTCTCCCCACGTTCCAAGTGTTTGGAGACCTAGGCGGGGCACCGTGGGGATGGTGACCCGCCCTCCATATTGTGAGAGGGCACTGGGGAGAAGCCATCATTCAACGAACATCTTGTTGTTTCCCCGAGTTCGTTTTGAAAACCTACGTGGGGGCCTATGACGAAAAGGCCATTTCCTCCATTCTCGGAAAGCACTTCCGAAGGGATCCCAGCGACTCAAGTAACTGACCTCCTGGATCCCAGAGTTGAACGTGTTTGAAATCCTATGCGGAGAACCACGTGGAAGGGGACCTTTTCCCCACCGGTGAAGGACTCGTGTGGAGAAAACGTATGCCAGCTACCGTCACGTGTCAGTACCTTCGAAAGGATGGATAACGTATGGGGGGGGGGGGGCCCAGGCGGAAAGTTCCCGACACTCATCTGGGTCGAAGTGCCCTTTGGCGAAACCGTTCTTCAGCTAACATCTTGTATCACTCCCGGAGAAGCGTTGGACAGCCTATGCAGGGAACCGTGTGACAAGTGACCTGTATTCGGTCCTCTGAAAGAGCGCTGGGCAGAACCCGTGTCGGAACCGACACCTTGTTTGACTTCGAACACTGCGAAGACGCAGTCTGACCTGTACACTCAGGGCCAGAGAGTCCTCTATGAGAGTCAAGAGTGTGGGAACCACATCTTTCCGCTAACGTCTCCATGCTCCGCCTTGGAAGAGGCGGAACACGGACGTGAGGCTTAGAGCGAAAGCGCCATACGCGCAGCGGGGTCCCACGGCACTTGGCGGTTACGTGGTTTCAAGTGACATCTTGTGTCCCTGCGCGGGAATTGTTTGAAATTCCACACGGCCAACGATGGGGAAGGTGTCCTTTCCGCGACGGTGCGTAGGCACAGTGGGGAGCAACCTTGTTCAAACTAACACCTTGCTTGTTTCCCAAAGGCAGATCTGTTGGCAAACCGGGGGGCGGGCGCGGGGGGGGGGGGGAGGGGCGGGGAGGGAGGGCCCAGATAGACCGAGAGTGCCACACACTCAATTCTGTGAAACAACACAATGGGGAAACCGTCCTTCCACGATCGCCTCGTTTCGCCAAGTTGGAAATGTCCGTATCCCTACGCGTGGCACACGAGCTATGGGCCGTCTACTCGACTCCGTGAAGGAACACTGTGGGCACACCGTCTCGCAGCTACCAACAGGTTTGACGATGTCAGAAATGTTTCCAACGGTATGCGGGGCTAGGCAGCAAGTGCCCTATAGGAAACGCTAGGAAGAGACGCCGTGGTGAGCCAGTCTTTCCAACAAGAGCTCCCGTGACGAAGTGAGCCCGGTGTGCAAACCTAGGCGGGGCCCACAAGGTGAGCGCCACACACGCAAATTTGCCAAAGGACACTGTGCGACAAGCAACTCTTCACCGACATCTTGTCTCACAAAGTTAGAAGTGGGTGCACCCCTAGGCAGGGACGCTGCCCAAAGTGCCAGCTGCTCAACCCGGCCAAACTGCACCTGGGGAAAATCATCTTTCAGGTACGATGTGGCAGAGCTTCCTTCGAACTGTCAGAAATGCAAAGCGGGTCCCGGTGGGGAAAGTGACACATGCCAGCCCACTGGGAAAGAATGCTGTGGAGAAACCGTCCTTCGAGGAGACTCTTGTTTCCCTCTGCGACAACCGTTGGCAAACTTCTGTGGGGCTCTGAAGCATGTGCCTGCCGTTTATACGCGATTCTGTGAAACAAGACAGCGGGCCAACCAGCCTTCGTCTAACGTCTCGTGGCATTGATACCGTTGGAAGTGTGGGAAATCCTAGGCGGCGCCCACAAGCTCGTTGCCCCTAGACTCAACCCTGGGCAAGAACACTGTGGGCAAACCACCCTTTCCCTAAACGTCGTGCGTCTCCCCGTTACCACTGTTGGAAAACCTGTGCCGGGACTGTGCGGACCGTCTCCTACACGCCACTCTGTCCGGGGGCACTCGGGCGATACTTCACTCAAACTCAGGTCTTTTCTCCCCACGTTACAAGTGTTGAGAAGCCTATGCGGGGAACCATGGGGAAGGTGACCGTCACTCGATATTGTGAGAGGGGACTTTGGAGAACCCATCTTTGAAGGAAAAGCTTGGGTCCCGACGTGACACCTGTGAGGAGACTGAAGCGGGCCCGAGGGAGACAGTGCCATTTCCTCCATGCTGTGAAACAGCCCGGTGGGCATAGCACCCTTCCTCCGACGTCTCGTGGCACCGATGTGGAAGCGTGGGAAATCCTGCGCGGCGCCCCCAAGCTCACTGCCGTAGACTCGACTCTGTGAAAGAACACTGTGGGCAACCCACCTTTTCCCTAACATCGTGTTTCCCTCAGTTACAACCGTTGGAAAACCTGTGCCGGGACTGTGCGGGCAGTCTCCTGTACTCAGCGCTGTCCCCCTGCACGTGGGGGAAATCGTCTCTCGACCAACGTCTTGTCTCCCTCCGTGACACGTGTTTGTTTGAAGACTCATGCGGGGAACCACCTGGAAGGTGAACTTTCCTCGATATGGAGAGACGATACCGTGGAGAAACCCTTTAGCTCAAGGAACGTCTTGTTTCCGTATGGGACAACTGTGTGAAAACGTATGTGGGACCTAGGAGGGAAGGGCCTGCCCTATCCTCCTCTCGGTGACACAACACACTGGGCCAACCATCCCTCGTCTAGCGTCTCGTTTCTCTAAGTTGGAAGTGTCGGAAACCCGACGCGGCTTCCAGAGCGGATTGCGCTGTACTCAAGTCTGTGAAAGAACACTGTGGGCAAACCACCTTTTCCCGAACATCTTGCTGCTCTCAGTCAGAACTGTTGGAAAACCTGCGCTGGGACTCTGCGGAAAGAGCCACATACTCAAGTCTGTCCCACTGCACATGGGGGCGAACGTCGCTCCAGTCACGTCTTTTCTTTCCTACGTGACACGTGTTTGGAAACCTAGGCAGGGAACCATGGGCAAGGTGACCTTGGCTCGATATGGGGAGAGGGAACTTGGGAGGACCCATCTTTCGGGGAAAAGCTTGTGTCACGACGTGAAAACTGTTTGAAAACTCCAGCGGGACCTAGGAAAAGGTGCCATTGACACAGTTCTGGGAAACAACACTGTGGGCCAACCATCCCTCGCCCCACATGTCGTGTCACCAAGTTGGAAGTGTTTGAAACCCTCAGCGGGGCCCACAGTCCAACTGCCATGGAGTCCACTCTGTGAAAGCACTCTGTGAAAGCGGGCAAGCCGTCTTGTCACGAGCATCTCGGTTCTCGCAGTGAGAACCGTTGGCGACCCTGTGCTGGGACTGTGCGGCAAGCGTCTTCTACTCAAGACGTGTGTCCACGTGCACTTGGGGGAAAACGTCTTTGAACAGACACCTCGTCTCCCCACGTTCCAAGTGTTTGGAGACCTAGGCGGGGCACCGTGGGGATGGTGACCCGCCCTCCATATTGTGAGAGGGCACTGGGGAGAAGCCATCATTCAACGAACATCTTGTTGTTTCCCCGAGTTCGTTTTGAAAACCTACGTGGGGGCCTATGACGAAAAGGCCATTTCCTCCATTCTCGGAAAGCACTTCCGAAGGGATCCCAGCGACTCAAGTAACTGACCTCCTGGATCCCAGAGTTGAACGTGTTTGAAATCCTATGCGGAGAACCACGTGGAAGGGGACCTTTTCCCCACCGGTGAAGGACTCGTGTGGAGAAAACGTATGCCAGCTACCGTCACGTGTCAGTACCTTCGAAAGGATGGATAACGTATGGGGGGGGGGGGGGCCCAGGCGGAAAGTTCCCGACACTCATCTGGGTCGAAGTGCCCTTTGGCGAAACCGTTCTTCAGCTAACATCTTGTATCACTCCCGGAGAAGCGTTGGACAGCCTATGCAGGGAACCGTGTGACAAGTGACCTGTATTCGGTCCTCTGAAAGAGCGCTGGGCAGAACCCGTGTCGGAACCGACACCTTGTTTGACTTCGAACACTGCGAAGACGCAGTCTGACCTGTACACTCAGGGCCAGAGAGTCCTCTATGAGAGTCAAGAGTGTGGGAACCACATCTTTCCGCTAACGTCTCCATGCTCCGCCTTGGAAGAGGCGGAACACGGACGTGAGGCTTAGAGCGAAAGCGCCATACGCGCAGCGGGGTCCCACGGCACTTGGCGGTTACGTGGTTTCAAGTGACATCTTGTGTCCCTGCGCGGGAATTGTTTGAAATTCCACACGGCCAACGATGGGGAAGGTGTCCTTTCCGCGACGGTGCGTAGGCACAGTGGGGAGCAACCTTGTTCAAACTAACACCTTGCTTGTTTCCCAAAGGCAGATCTGTTGGCAAACCGGGGGGCGGGCGCGGGGGGGGGGGGGAGGGGCGGGGAGGGAGGGCCCAGATAGACCGAGAGTGCCACACACTCAATTCTGTGAAACAACACAATGGGGAAACCGTCCTTCCACGATCGCCTCGTTTCGCCAAGTTGGAAATGTCCGTATCCCTACGCGTGGCACACGAGCTATGGGCCGTCTACTCGACTCCGTGAAGGAACACTGTGGGCACACCGTCTCGCAGCTACCAACAGGTTTGACGATGTCAGAAATGTTTCCAACGGTATGCGGGGCTAGGCAGCAAGTGCCCTATAGGAAACGCTAGGAAGAGACGCCGTGGTGAGCCAGTCTTTCCAACAAGAGCTCCCGTGACGAAGTGAGCCCGGTGTGCAAACCTAGGCGGGGCCCACAAGGTGAGCGCCACACACGCAAATTTGCCAAAGGACACTGTGCGACAAGCAACTCTTCACCGACATCTTGTCTCACAAAGTTAGAAGTGGGTGCACCCCTAGGCAGGGACGCTGCCCAAAGTGCCAGCTGCTCAACCCGGCCAAACTGCACCTGGGGAAAATCATCTTTCAGGTACGATGTGGCAGAGCTTCCTTCGAACTGTCAGAAATGCAAAGCGGGTCCCGGTGGGGAAAGTGACACATGCCAGCCCACTGGGAAAGAATGCTGTGGAGAAACCGTCCTTCGAGGAGACTCTTGTTTCCCTCTGCGACAACCGTTGGCAAACTTCTGTGGGGCTCTGAAGCATGTGCCTGCCGTTTATACGCGATTCTGTGAAACAAGACAGCGGGCCAACCAGCCTTCGTCTAACGTCTCGTGGCATTGATACCGTTGGAAGTGTGGGAAATCCTAGGCGGCGCCCACAAGCTCGTTGCCCCTAGACTCAACCCTGGGCAAGAACACTGTGGGCAAACCACCCTTTCCCTAAACGTCGTGCGTCTCCCCGTTACCACTGTTGGAAAACCTGTGCCGGGACTGTGCGGACCGTCTCCTACACGCCACTCTGTCCGGGGGCACTCGGGCGATACTTCACTCAAACTCAGGTCTTTTCTCCCCACGTTACAAGTGTTGAGAAGCCTATGCGGGGAACCATGGGGAAGGTGACCGTCACTCGATATTGTGAGAGGGGACTTTGGAGAACCCATCTTTGAAGGAAAAGCTTGGGTCCCGACGTGACACCTGTGAGGAGACTGAAGCGGGCCCGAGGGAGACAGTGCCATTTCCTCCATGCTGTGAAACAGCCCGGTGGGCATAGCACCCTTCCTCCGACGTCTCGTGGCACCGATGTGGAAGCGTGGGAAATCCTGCGCGGCGCCCCCAAGCTCACTGCCGTAGACTCGACTCTGTGAAAGAACACTGTGGGCAACCCACCTTTTCCCTAACATCGTGTTTCCCTCAGTTACAACCGTTGGAAAACCTGTGCCGGGACTGTGCGGGCAGTCTCCTGTACTCAGCGCTGTCCCCCTGCACGTGGGGGAAATCGTCTCTCGACCAACGTCTTGTCTCCCTCCGTGACACGTGTTTGTTTGAAGACTCATGCGGGGAACCACCTGGAAGGTGAACTTTCCTCGATATGGAGAGACGATACCGTGGAGAAACCCTTTAGCTCAAGGAACGTCTTGTTTCCGTATGGGACAACTGTGTGAAAACGTATGTGGGACCTAGGAGGGAAGGGCCTGCCCTATCCTCCTCTCGGTGACACAACACACTGGGCCAACCATCCCTCGTCTAGCGTCTCGTTTCTCTAAGTTGGAAGTGTCGGAAACCCGACGCGGCTTCCAGAGCGGATTGCGCTGTACTCAAGTCTGTGAAAGAACACTGTGGGCAAACCACCTTTTCCCGAACATCTTGCTGCTCTCAGTCAGAACTGTTGGAAAACCTGCGCTGGGACTCTGCGGAAAGAGCCACATACTCAAGTCTGTCCCACTGCACATGGGGGCGAACGTCGCTCCAGTCACGTCTTTTCTTTCCTACGTGACACGTGTTTGGAAACCTAGGCAGGGAACCATGGGCAAGGTGACCTTGGCTCGATATGGGGAGAGGGAACTTGGGAGGACCCATCTTTCGGGGAAAAGCTTGTGTCACGACGTGAAAACTGTTTGAAAACTCCAGCGGGACCTAGGAAAAGGTGCCATTGACACAGTTCTGGGAAACAACACTGTGGGCCAACCATCCCTCGCCCCACATGTCGTGTCACCAAGTTGGAAGTGTTTGAAACCCTCAGCGGGGCCCACAGTCCAACTGCCATGGAGTCCACTCTGTGAAAGCACTCTGTGAAAGCGGGCAAGCCGTCTTGTCACGAGCATCTCGGTTCTCGCAGTGAGAACCGTTGGCGACCCTGTGCTGGGACTGTGCGGCAAGCGTCTTCTACTCAAGACGTGTGTCCACGTGCACTTGGGGGAAAACGTCTTTGAACAGACACCTCGTCTCCCCACGTTCCAAGTGTTTGGAGACCTAGGCGGGGCACCGTGGGGATGGTGACCCGCCCTCCATATTGTGAGAGGGCACTGGGGAGAAGCCATCATTCAACGAACATCTTGTTGTTTCCCCGAGTTCGTTTTGAAAACCTACGTGGGGGCCTATGACGAAAAGGCCATTTCCTCCATTCTCGGAAAGCACTTCCGAAGGGATCCCAGCGACTCAAGTAACTGACCTCCTGGATCCCAGAGTTGAACGTGTTTGAAATCCTATGCGGAGAACCACGTGGAAGGGGACCTTTTCCCCACCGGTGAAGGACTCGTGTGGAGAAAACGTATGCCAGCTACCGTCACGTGTCAGTACCTTCGAAAGGATGGATAACGTATGGGGGGGGGGGGGGCCCAGGCGGAAAGTTCCCGACACTCATCTGGGTCGAAGTGCCCTTTGGCGAAACCGTTCTTCAGCTAACATCTTGTATCACTCCCGGAGAAGCGTTGGACAGCCTATGCAGGGAACCGTGTGACAAGTGACCTGTATTCGGTCCTCTGAAAGAGCGCTGGGCAGAACCCGTGTCGGAACCGACACCTTGTTTGACTTCGAACACTGCGAAGACGCAGTCTGACCTGTACACTCAGGGCCAGAGAGTCCTCTATGAGAGTCAAGAGTGTGGGAACCACATCTTTCCGCTAACGTCTCCATGCTCCGCCTTGGAAGAGGCGGAACACGGACGTGAGGCTTAGAGCGAAAGCGCCATACGCGCAGCGGGGTCCCACGGCACTTGGCGGTTACGTGGTTTCAAGTGACATCTTGTGTCCCTGCGCGGGAATTGTTTGAAATTCCACACGGCCAACGATGGGGAAGGTGTCCTTTCCGCGACGGTGCGTAGGCACAGTGGGGAGCAACCTTGTTCAAACTAACACCTTGCTTGTTTCCCAAAGGCAGATCTGTTGGCAAACCGGGGGGCGGGCGCGGGGGGGGGGGAGGGGCGGGGAGGGAGGGCCCAGATAGACCGAGAGTGCCACACACTCAATTCTGTGAAACAACACAATGGGGAAACCGTCCTTCCACGATCGCCTCGTTTCGCCAAGTTGGAAATGTCCGTATCCCTACGCGTGGCACACGAGCTATGGGCCGTCTACTCGACTCCGTGAAGGAACACTGTGGGCACACCGTCTCGCAGCTACCAACAGGTTTGACGATGTCAGAAATGTTTCCAACGGTATGCGGGGCTAGGCAGCAAGTGCCCTATAGGAAACGCTAGGAAGAGACGCCGTGGTGAGCCAGTCTTTCCAACAAGAGCTCCCGTGACGAAGTGAGCCCGGTGTGCAAACCTAGGCGGGGCCCACAAGGTGAGCGCCACACACGCAAATTTGCCAAAGGACACTGTGCGACAAGCAACTCTTCACCGACATCTTGTCTCACAAAGTTAGAAGTGGGTGCACCCCTAGGCAGGGACGCTGCCCAAAGTGCCAGCTGCTCAACCCGGCCAAACTGCACCTGGGGAAAATCATCTTTCAGGTACGATGTGGCAGAGCTTCCTTCGAACTGTCAGAAATGCAAAGCGGGTCCCGGTGGGGAAAGTGACACATGCCAGCCCACTGGGAAAGAATGCTGTGGAGAAACCGTCCTTCGAGGAGACTCTTGTTTCCCTCTGCGACAACCGTTGGCAAACTTCTGTGGGGCTCTGAAGCATGTGCCTGCCGTTTATACGCGATTCTGTGAAACAAGACAGCGGGCCAACCAGCCTTCGTCTAACGTCTCGTGGCATTGATACCGTTGGAAGTGTGGGAAATCCTAGGCGGCGCCCACAAGCTCGTTGCCCCTAGACTCAACCCTGGGCAAGAACACTGTGGGCAAACCACCCTTTCCCTAAACGTCGTGCGTCTCCCCGTTACCACTGTTGGAAAACCTGTGCCGGGACTGTGCGGACCGTCTCCTACACGCCACTCTGTCCGGGGGCACTCGGGCGATACTTCACTCAAACTCAGGTCTTTTCTCCCCACGTTACAAGTGTTGAGAAGCCTATGCGGGGAACCATGGGGAAGGTGACCGTCACTCGATATTGTGAGAGGGGACTTTGGAGAACCCATCTTTGAAGGAAAAGCTTGGGTCCCGACGTGACACCTGTGAGGAGACTGAAGCGGGCCCGAGGGAGACAGTGCCATTTCCTCCATGCTGTGAAACAGCCCGGTGGGCATAGCACCCTTCCTCCGACGTCTCGTGGCACCGATGTGGAAGCGTGGGAAATCCTGCGCGGCGCCCCCAAGCTCACTGCCGTAGACTCGACTCTGTGAAAGAACACTGTGGGCAACCCACCTTTTCCCTAACATCGTGTTTCCCTCAGTTACAACCGTTGGAAAACCTGTGCCGGGACTGTGCGGGCAGTCTCCTGTACTCAGCGCTGTCCCCCTGCACGTGGGGGAAATCGTCTCTCGACCAACGTCTTGTCTCCCTCCGTGACACGTGTTTGTTTGAAGACTCATGCGGGGAACCACCTGGAAGGTGAACTTTCCTCGATATGGAGAGACGATACCGTGGAGAAACCCTTTAGCTCAAGGAACGTCTTGTTTCCGTATGGGACAACTGTGTGAAAACGTATGTGGGACCTAGGAGGGAAGGGCCTGCCCTATCCTCCTCTCGGTGACACAACACACTGGGCCAACCATCCCTCGTCTAGCGTCTCGTTTCTCTAAGTTGGAAGTGTCGGAAACCCGACGCGGCTTCCAGAGCGGATTGCGCTGTACTCAAGTCTGTGAAAGAACACTGTGGGCAAACCACCTTTTCCCGAACATCTTGCTGCTCTCAGTCAGAACTGTTGGAAAACCTGCGCTGGGACTCTGCGGAAAGAGCCACATACTCAAGTCTGTCCCACTGCACATGGGGGCGAACGTCGCTCCAGTCACGTCTTTTCTTTCCTACGTGACACGTGTTTGGAAACCTAGGCAGGGAACCATGGGCAAGGTGACCTTGGCTCGATATGGGGAGAGGGAACTTGGGAGGACCCATCTTTCGGGGAAAAGCTTGTGTCACGACGTGAAAACTGTTTGAAAACTCCAGCGGGACCTAGGAAAAGGTGCCATTGACACAGTTCTGGGAAACAACACTGTGGGCCAACCATCCCTCGCCCCACATGTCGTGTCACCAAGTTGGAAGTGTTTGAAACCCTCAGCGGGGCCCACAGTCCAACTGCCATGGAGTCCACTCTGTGAAAGCACTCTGTGAAAGCGGGCAAGCCGTCTTGTCACGAGCATCTTGGTTCTCGCAGTGAGAACCGTTGGCGACCCTGTGCTGGGACTGTGCGGCAAGCGTCTTCTACTCAAGACGTGTGTCCACGTGCACTTGGGGGAAAACGTCTTTGAACAGACACCTCGTCTCCCCACGTTCCAAGTGTTTGGAGACCTAGGCGGGGCACCGTGGGGATGGTGACCCGCCCTCCATATTGTGAGAGGGCACTGGGGAGAAGCCATCATTCAACGAACATCTTGTTGTTTCCCCGAGTTCGTTTTGAAAACCTACGTGGGGGCCTATGACGAAAAGGCCATTTCCTCCATTCTCGGAAAGCACTTCCGAAGGGATCCCAGCGACTCAAGTAACTGACCTCCTGGATCCCAGAGTTGAACGTGTTTGAAATCCTATGCGGAGAACCACGTGGAAGGGGACCTTTTCCCCACCGGTGAAGGACTCGTGTGGAGAAAACGTATGCCAGCTACCGTCACGTGTCAGTACCTTCGAAAGGATGGATAACGTATGGGGGGGGGGGGGCCCAGGCGGAAAGTTCCCGACACTCATCTGGGTCGAAGTGCCCTTTGGCGAAACCGTTCTTCAGCTAACATCTTGTATCACTCCCGGAGAAGCGTTGGACAGCCTATGCAGGGAACCGTGTGACAAGTGACCTGTATTCGGTCCTCTGAAAGAGCGCTGGGCAGAACCCGTGTCGGAACCGACACCTTGTTTGACTTCGAACACTGCGAAGACGCAGTCTGACCTGTACACTCAGGGCCAGAGAGTCCTCTATGAGAGTCAAGAGTGTGGGAACCACATCTTTCCGCTAACGTCTCCATGCTCCGCCTTGGAAGAGGCGGAACACGGACGTGAGGCTTAGAGCGAAAGCGCCATACGCGCAGCGGGGTCCCACGGCACTTGGCGGTTACGTGGTTTCAAGTGACATCTTGTGTCCCTGCGCGGGAATTGTTTGAAATTCCACACGGCCAACGATGGGGAAGGTGTCCTTTCCGCGACGGTGCGTAGGCACAGTGGGGAGCAACCTTGTTCAAACTAACACCTTGCTTGTTTCCCAAAGGCAGATCTGTTGGCAAACCGGGGGGCGGGCGCGGGGGGGGGGGGAGGGGCGGGGAGGGAGGGCCCAGATAGACCGAGAGTGCCACACACTCAATTCTGTGAAACAACACAATGGGGAAACCGTCCTTCCACGATCGCCTCGTTTCGCCAAGTTGGAAATGTCCGTATCCCTACGCGTGGCACACGAGCTATGGGCCGTCTACTCGACTCCGTGAAGGAACACTGTGGGCACACCGTCTCGCAGCTACCAACAGGTTTGACGATGTCAGAAATGTTTCCAACGGTATGCGGGGCTAGGCAGCAAGTGCCCTATAGGAAACGCTAGGAAGAGACGCCGTGGTGAGCCAGTCTTTCCAACAAGAGCTCCCGTGACGAAGTGAGCCCGGTGTGCAAACCTAGGCGGGGCCCACAAGGTGAGCGCCACACACGCAAATTTGCCAAAGGACACTGTGCGACAAGCAACTCTTCACCGACATCTTGTCTCACAAAGTTAGAAGTGGGTGCACCCCTAGGCAGGGACGCTGCCCAAAGTGCCAGCTGCTCAACCCGGCCAAACTGCACCTGGGGAAAATCATCTTTCAGGTACGATGTGGCAGAGCTTCCTTCGAACTGTCAGAAATGCAAAGCGGGTCCCGGTGGGGAAAGTGACACATGCCAGCCCACTGGGAAAGAATGCTGTGGAGAAACCGTCCTTCGAGGAGACTCTTGTTTCCCTCTGCGACAACCGTTGGCAAACTTCTGTGGGGCTCTGAAGCATGTGCCTGCCGTTTATACGCGATTCTGTGAAACAAGACAGCGGGCCAACCAGCCTTCGTCTAACGTCTCGTGGCATTGATACCGTTGGAAGTGTGGGAAATCCTAGGCGGCGCCCACAAGCTCGTTGCCCCTAGACTCAACCCTGGGCAAGAACACTGTGGGCAAACCACCCTTTCCCTAAACGTCGTGCGTCTCCCCGTTACCACTGTTGGAAAACCTGTGCCGGGACTGTGCGGACCGTCTCCTACACGCCACTCTGTCCGGGGGCACTCGGGCGATACTTCACTCAAACTCAGGTCTTTTCTCCCCACGTTACAAGTGTTGAGAAGCCTATGCGGGGAACCATGGGGAAGGTGACCGTCACTCGATATTGTGAGAGGGGACTTTGGAGAACCCATCTTTGAAGGAAAAGCTTGGGTCCCGACGTGACACCTGTGAGGAGACTGAAGCGGGCCCGAGGGAGACAGTGCCATTTCCTCCATGCTGTGAAACAGCCCGGTGGGCATAGCACCCTTCCTCCGACGTCTCGTGGCACCGATGTGGAAGCGTGGGAAATCCTGCGCGGCGCCCCCAAGCTCACTGCCGTAGACTCGACTCTGTGAAAGAACACTGTGGGCAACCCACCTTTTCCCTAACATCGTGTTTCCCTCAGTTACAACCGTTGGAAAACCTGTGCCGGGACTGTGCGGGCAGTCTCCTGTACTCAGCGCTGTCCCCCTGCACGTGGGGGAAATCGTCTCTCGACCAACGTCTTGTCTCCCTCCGTGACACGTGTTTGTTTGAAGACTCATGCGGGGAACCACCTGGAAGGTGAACTTTCCTCGATATGGAGAGACGATACCGTGGAGAAACCCTTTAGCTCAAGGAACGTCTTGTTTCCGTATGGGACAACTGTGTGAAAACGTATGTGGGACCTAGGAGGGAAGGGCCTGCCCTATCCTCCTCTCGGTGACACAACACACTGGGCCAACCATCCCTCGTCTAGCGTCTCGTTTCTCTAAGTTGGAAGTGTCGGAAACCCGACGCGGCTTCCAGAGCGGATTGCGCTGTACTCAAGTCTGTGAAAGAACACTGTGGGCAAACCACCTTTTCCCGAACATCTTGCTGCTCTCAGTCAGAACTGTTGGAAAACCTGCGCTGGGACTCTGCGGAAAGAGCCACATACTCAAGTCTGTCCCACTGCACATGGGGGCGAACGTCGCTCCAGTCACGTCTTTTCTTTCCTACGTGACACGTGTTTGGAAACCTAGGCAGGGAACCATGGGCAAGGTGACCTTGGCTCGATATGGGGAGAGGGAACTTGGGAGGACCCATCTTTCGGGGAAAAGCTTGTGTCACGACGTGAAAACTGTTTGAAAACTCCAGCGGGACCTAGGAAAAGGTGCCATTGACACAGTTCTGGGAAACAACACTGTGGGCCAACCATCCCTCGCCCCACATGTCGTGTCACCAAGTTGGAAGTGTTTGAAACCCTCAGCGGGGCCCACAGTCCAACTGCCATGGAGTCCACTCTGTGAAAGCACTCTGTGAAAGCGGGCAAGCCGTCTTGTCACGAGCATCTCGGTTCTCGCAGTGAGAACCGTTGGCGACCCTGTGCTGGGACTGTGCGGCAAGCGTCTTCTACTCAAGACGTGTGTCCACGTGCACTTGGGGGAAAACGTCTTTGAACAGACACCTCGTCTCCCCACGTTCCAAGTGTTTGGAGACCTAGGCGGGGCACCGTGGGGATGGTGACCCGCCCTCCATATTGTGAGAGGGCACTGGGGAGAAGCCATCATTCAACGAACATCTTGTTGTTTCCCCGAGTTCGTTTTGAAAACCTACGTGGGGGCCTATGACGAAAAGGCCATTTCCTCCATTCTCGGAAAGCACTTCCGAAGGGATCCCAGCGACTCAAGTAACTGACCTCCTGGATCCCAGAGTTGAACGTGTTTGAAATCCTATGCGGAGAACCACGTGGAAGGGGACCTTTTCCCCACCGGTGAAGGACTCGTGTGGAGAAAACGTATGCCAGCTACCGTCACGTGTCAGTACCTTCGAAAGGATGGATAACGTATGGGGGGGGGGGGGGCCCAGGCGGAAAGTTCCCGACACTCATCTGGGTCGAAGTGCCCTTTGGCGAAACCGTTCTTCAGCTAACATCTTGTATCACTCCCGGAGAAGCGTTGGACAGCCTATGCAGGGAACCGTGTGACAAGTGACCTGTATTCGGTCCTCTGAAAGAGCGCTGGGCAGAACCCGTGTCGGAACCGACACCTTGTTTGACTTCGAACACTGCGAAGACGCAGTCTGACCTGTACACTCAGGGCCAGAGAGTCCTCTATGAGAGTCAAGAGTGTGGGAACCACATCTTTCCGCTAACGTCTCCATGCTCCGCCTTGGAAGAGGCGGAACACGGACGTGAGGCTTAGAGCGAAAGCGCCATACGCGCAGCGGGGTCCCACGGCACTTGGCGGTTACGTGGTTTCAAGTGACATCTTGTGTCCCTGCGCGGGAATTGTTTGAAATTCCACACGGCCAACGATGGGGAAGGTGTCCTTTCCGCGACGGTGCGTAGGCACAGTGGGGAGCAACCTTGTTCAAACTAACACCTTGCTTGTTTCCCAAAGGCAGATCTGTTGGCAAACCGGGGGGCGGGCGCGGGGGGGGGGGAGGGGCGGGGAGGGAGGGCCCAGATAGACCGAGAGTGCCACACACTCAATTCTGTGAAACAACACAATGGGGAAACCGTCCTTCCACGATCGCCTCGTTTCGCCAAGTTGGAAATGTCCGTATCCCTACGCGTGGCACACGAGCTATGGGCCGTCTACTCGACTCCGTGAAGGAACACTGTGGGCACACCGTCTCGCAGCTACCAACAGGTTTGACGATGTCAGAAATGTTTCCAACGGTATGCGGGGCTAGGCAGCAAGTGCCCTATAGGAAACGCTAGGAAGAGACGCCGTGGTGAGCCAGTCTTTCCAACAAGAGCTCCCGTGACGAAGTGAGCCCGGTGTGCAAACCTAGGCGGGGCCCACAAGGTGAGCGCCACACACGCAAATTTGCCAAAGGACACTGTGCGACAAGCAACTCTTCACCGACATCTTGTCTCACAAAGTTAGAAGTGGGTGCACCCCTAGGCAGGGACGCTGCCCAAAGTGCCAGCTGCTCAACCCGGCCAAACTGCACCTGGGGAAAATCATCTTTCAGGTACGATGTGGCAGAGCTTCCTTCGAACTGTCAGAAATGCAAAGCGGGTCCCGGTGGGGAAAGTGACACATGCCAGCCCACTGGGAAAGAATGCTGTGGAGAAACCGTCCTTCGAGGAGACTCTTGTTTCCCTCTGCGACAACCGTTGGCAAACTTCTGTGGGGCTCTGAAGCATGTGCCTGCCGTTTATACGCGATTCTGTGAAACAAGACAGCGGGCCAACCAGCCTTCGTCTAACGTCTCGTGGCATTGATACCGTTGGAAGTGTGGGAAATCCTAGGCGGCGCCCACAAGCTCGTTGCCCCTAGACTCAACCCTGGGCAAGAACACTGTGGGCAAACCACCCTTTCCCTAAACGTCGTGCGTCTCCCCGTTACCACTGTTGGAAAACCTGTGCCGGGACTGTGCGGACCGTCTCCTACACGCCACTCTGTCCGGGGGCACTCGGGCGATACTTCACTCAAACTCAGGTCTTTTCTCCCCACGTTACAAGTGTTGAGAAGCCTATGCGGGGAACCATGGGGAAGGTGACCGTCACTCGATATTGTGAGAGGGGACTTTGGAGAACCCATCTTTGAAGGAAAAGCTTGGGTCCCGACGTGACACCTGTGAGGAGACTGAAGCGGGCCCGAGGGAGACAGTGCCATTTCCTCCATGCTGTGAAACAGCCCGGTGGGCATAGCACCCTTCCTCCGACGTCTCGTGGCACCGATGTGGAAGCGTGGGAAATCCTGCGCGGCGCCCCCAAGCTCACTGCCGTAGACTCGACTCTGTGAAAGAACACTGTGGGCAACCCACCTTTTCCCTAACATCGTGTTTCCCTCAGTTACAACCGTTGGAAAACCTGTGCCGGGACTGTGCGGGCAGTCTCCTGTACTCAGCGCTGTCCCCCTGCACGTGGGGGAAATCGTCTCTCGACCAACGTCTTGTCTCCCTCCGTGACACGTGTTTGTTTGAAGACTCATGCGGGGAACCACCTGGAAGGTGAACTTTCCTCGATATGGAGAGACGATACCGTGGAGAAACCCTTTAGCTCAAGGAACGTCTTGTTTCCGTATGGGACAACTGTGTGAAAACGTATGTGGGACCTAGGAGGGAAGGGCCTGCCCTATCCTCCTCTCGGTGACACAACACACTGGGCCAACCATCCCTCGTCTAGCGTCTCGTTTCTCTAAGTTGGAAGTGTCGGAAACCCGACGCGGCTTCCAGAGCGGATTGCGCTGTACTCAAGTCTGTGAAAGAACACTGTGGGCAAACCACCTTTTCCCGAACATCTTGCTGCTCTCAGTCAGAACTGTTGGAAAACCTGCGCTGGGACTCTGCGGAAAGAGCCACATACTCAAGTCTGTCCCACTGCACATGGGGGCGAACGTCGCTCCAGTCACGTCTTTTCTTTCCTACGTGACACGTGTTTGGAAACCTAGGCAGGGAACCATGGGCAAGGTGACCTTGGCTCGATATGGGGAGAGGGAACTTGGGAGGACCCATCTTTCGGGGAAAAGCTTGTGTCACGACGTGAAAACTGTTTGAAAACTCCAGCGGGACCTAGGAAAAGGTGCCATTGACACAGTTCTGGGAAACAACACTGTGGGCCAACCATCCCTCACCCCACATGTCGTGTCACCAAGTTGGAAGTGTTTGAAACCCTCAGCGGGGCCCACAGTCCAACTGCCATGGAGTCCACTCTGTGAAAGCACTCTGTGAAAGCGGGCAAGCCGTCTTGTCACGAGCATCTCGGTTCTCGCAGTGAGAACCGTTGGCGACCCTGTGCTGGGACTGTGCGGCAAGCGTCTTCTACTCAAGACGTGTGTCCACGTGCACTTGGGGGAAAACGTCTTTGAACAGACACCTCGTCTCCCCACGTTCCAAGTGTTTGGAGACCTAGGCGGGGCACCGTGGGGATGGTGACCCGCCCTCCATATTGTGAGAGGGCACTGGGGAGAAGCCATCATTCAACGAACATCTTGTTGTTTCCCCGAGTTCGTTTTGAAAACCTACGTGGGGGCCTATGACGAAAAGGCCATTTCCTCCATTCTCGGAAAGCACTTCCGAAGGGATCCCAGCGACTCAAGTAACTGACCTCCTGGATCCCAGAGTTGAACGTGTTTGAAATCCTATGCGGAGAACCACGTGGAAGGGGACCTTTTCCCCACCGGTGAAGGACTCGTGTGGAGAAAACGTATGCCAGCTACCGTCACGTGTCAGTACCTTCGAAAGGATGGATAACGTATGGGGGGGGGGGGGGCCCAGGCGGAAAGTTCCCGACACTCATCTGGGTCGAAGTGCCCTTTGGCGAAACCGTTCTTCAGCTAACATCTTGTATCACTCCCGGAGAAGCGTTGGACAGCCTATGCAGGGAACCGTGTGACAAGTGACCTGTATTCGGTCCTCTGAAAGAGCGCTGGGCAGAACCCGTGTCGGAACCGACACCTTGTTTGACTTCGAACACTGCGAAGACGCAGTCTGACCTGTACACTCAGGGCCAGAGAGTCCTCTATGAGAGTCAAGAGTGTGGGAACCACATCTTTCCGCTAACGTCTCCATGCTCCGCCTTGGAAGAGGCGGAACACGGACGTGAGGCTTAGAGCGAAAGCGCCATACGCGCAGCGGGGTCCCACGGCACTTGGCGGTTACGTGGTTTCAAGTGACATCTTGTGTCCCTGCGCGGGAATTGTTTGAAATTCCACACGGCCAACGATGGGGAAGGTGTCCTTTCCGCGACGGTGCGTAGGCACAGTGGGGAGCAACCTTGTTCAAACTAACACCTTGCTTGTTTCCCAAAGGCAGATCTGTTGGCAAACCGGGGGGCGGGCGCGGGGGGGGGGGAGGGGCGGGGAGGGAGGGCCCAGATAGACCGAGAGTGCCACACACTCAATTCTGTGAAACAACACAATGGGGAAACCGTCCTTCCACGATCGCCTCGTTTCGCCAAGTTGGAAATGTCCGTATCCCTACGCGTGGCACACGAGCTATGGGCCGTCTACTCGACTCCGTGAAGGAACACTGTGGGCACACCGTCTCGCAGCTACCAACAGGTTTGACGATGTCAGAAATGTTTCCAACGGTATGCGGGGCTAGGCAGCAAGTGCCCTATAGGAAACGCTAGGAAGAGACGCCGTGGTGAGCCAGTCTTTCCAACAAGAGCTCCCGTGACGAAGTGAGCCCGGTGTGCAAACCTAGGCGGGGCCCACAAGGTGAGCGCCACACACGCAAATTTGCCAAAGGACACTGTGCGACAAGCAACTCTTCACCGACATCTTGTCTCACAAAGTTAGAAGTGGGTGCACCCCTAGGCAGGGACGCTGCCCAAAGTGCCAGCTGCTCAACCCGGCCAAACTGCACCTGGGGAAAATCATCTTTCAGGTACGATGTGGCAGAGCTTCCTTCGAACTGTCAGAAATGCAAAGCGGGTCCCGGTGGGGAAAGTGACACATGCCAGCCCACTGGGAAAGAATGCTGTGGAGAAACCGTCCTTCGAGGAGACTCTTGTTTCCCTCTGCGACAACCGTTGGCAAACTTCTGTGGGGCTCTGAAGCATGTGCCTGCCGTTTATACGCGATTCTGTGAAACAAGACAGCGGGCCAACCAGCCTTCGTCTAACGTCTCGTGGCATTGATACCGTTGGAAGTGTGGGAAATCCTAGGCGGCGCCCACAAGCTCGTTGCCCCTAGACTCAACCCTGGGCAAGAACACTGTGGGCAAACCACCCTTTCCCTAAACGTCGTGCGTCTCCCCGTTACCACTGTTGGAAAACCTGTGCCGGGACTGTGCGGACCGTCTCCTACACGCCACTCTGTCCGGGGGCACTCGGGCGATACTTCACTCAAACTCAGGTCTTTTCTCCCCACGTTACAAGTGTTGAGAAGCCTATGCGGGGAACCATGGGGAAGGTGACCGTCACTCGATATTGTGAGAGGGGACTTTGGAGAACCCATCTTTGAAGGAAAAGCTTGGGTCCCGACGTGACACCTGTGAGGAGACTGAAGCGGGCCCGAGGGAGACAGTGCCATTTCCTCCATGCTGTGAAACAGCCCGGTGGGCATAGCACCCTTCCTCCGACGTCTCGTGGCACCGATGTGGAAGCGTGGGAAATCCTGCGCGGCGCCCCCAAGCTCACTGCCGTAGACTCGACTCTGTGAAAGAACACTGTGGGCAACCCACCTTTTCCCTAACATCGTGTTTCCCTCAGTTACAACCGTTGGAAAACCTGTGCCGGGACTGTGCGGGCAGTCTCCTGTACTCAGCGCTGTCCCCCTGCACGTGGGGGAAATCGTCTCTCGACCAACGTCTTGTCTCCCTCCGTGACACGTGTTTGTTTGAAGACTCATGCGGGGAACCACCTGGAAGGTGAACTTTCCTCGATATGGAGAGACGATACCGTGGAGAAACCCTTTAGCTCAAGGAACGTCTTGTTTCCGTATGGGACAACTGTGTGAAAACGTATGTGGGACCTAGGAGGGAAGGGCCTGCCCTATCCTCCTCTCGGTGACACAACACACTGGGCCAACCATCCCTCGTCTAGCGTCTCGTTTCTCTAAGTTGGAAGTGTCGGAAACCCGACGCGGCTTCCAGAGCGGATTGCGCTGTACTCAAGTCTGTGAAAGAACACTGTGGGCAAACCACCTTTTCCCGAACATCTTGCTGCTCTCAGTCAGAACTGTTGGAAAACCTGCGCTGGGACTCTGCGGAAAGAGCCACATACTCAAGTCTGTCCCACTGCACATGGGGGCGAACGTCGCTCCAGTCACGTCTTTTCTTTCCTACGTGACACGTGTTTGGAAACCTAGGCAGGGAACCATGGGCAAGGTGACCTTGGCTCGATATGGGGAGAGGGAACTTGGGAGGACCCATCTTTCGGGGAAAAGCTTGTGTCACGACGTGAAAACTGTTTGAAAACTCCAGCGGGACCTAGGAAAAGGTGCCATTGACACAGTTCTGGGAAACAACACTGTGGGCCAACCATCCCTCGCCCCACATGTCGTGTCACCAAGTTGGAAGTGTTTGAAACCCTCAGCGGGGCCCACAGTCCAACTGCCATGGAGTCCACTCTGTGAAAGCACTCTGTGAAAGCGGGCAAGCCGTCTTGTCACGAGCATCTTGGTTCTCGCAGTGAGAACCGTTGGCGACCCTGTGCTGGGACTGTGCGGCAAGCGTCTTCTACTCAAGACGTGTGTCCACGTGCACTTGGGGGAAAACGTCTTTGAACAGACACCTCGTCTCCCCACGTTCCAAGTGTTTGGAGACCTAGGCGGGGCACCGTGGGGATGGTGACCCGCCCTCCATATTGTGAGAGGGCACTGGGGAGAAGCCATCATTCAACGAACATCTTGTTGTTTCCCCGAGTTCGTTTTGAAAACCTACGTGGGGGCCTATGACGAAAAGGCCATTTCCTCCATTCTCGGAAAGCACTTCCGAAGGGATCCCAGCGACTCAAGTAACTGACCTCCTGGATCCCAGAGTTGAACGTGTTTGAAATCCTATGCGGAGAACCACGTGGAAGGGGACCTTTTCCCCACCGGTGAAGGACTCGTGTGGAGAAAACGTATGCCAGCTACCGTCACGTGTCAGTACCTTCGAAAGGATGGATAACGTATGGGGGGGGGGGGGCCCAGGCGGAAAGTTCCCGACACTCATCTGGGTCGAAGTGCCCTTTGGCGAAACCGTTCTTCAGCTAACATCTTGTATCACTCCCGGAGAAGCGTTGGACAGCCTATGCAGGGAACCGTGTGACAAGTGACCTGTATTCGGTCCTCTGAAAGAGCGCTGGGCAGAACCCGTGTCGGAACCGACACCTTGTTTGACTTCGAACACTGCGAAGACGCAGTCTGACCTGTACACTCAGGGCCAGAGAGTCCTCTATGAGAATCAAGAGTGTGGGAACCACATCTTTCCGCTAACGTCTCCATGCTCCGCCTTGGAAGAGGCGGAACACGGACGTGAGGCTTAGAGCGAAAGCGCCATACGCGCAGCGGGGTCCCACGGCACTTGGCGGTTACGTGGTTTCAAGTGACATCTTGTGTCCCTGCGCGGGAATTGTTTGAAATTCCACACGGCCAACGATGGGGAAGGTGTCCTTTCCGCGACGGTGCGTAGGCACAGTGGGGAGCAACCTTGTTCAAACTAACACCTTGCTTGTTTCCCAAAGGCAGATCTGTTGGCAAACCGGGGGGCGGGCGCGGGGGGGGGGGAGGGGCGGGGAGGGAGGGCCCAGATAGACCGAGAGTGCCACACACTCAATTCCTGTGAAACAACACAATGGGGAAACCGTCCTTCCACGATCGCCTCGTTTCGCCAAGTTGGAAATGTCCGTATCCCTACGCGTGGCACACGAGCTATGGGCCGTCTACTCGACTCCGTGAAGGAACACTGTGGGCACACCGTCTCGCAGCTACCAACAGGTTTGACGATGTCAGAAATGTTTCCAACGGTATGCGGGGCTAGGCAGCAAGTGCCCTATAGGAAACGCTAGGAAGAGACGCCGTGGTGAGCCAGTCTTTCCAACAAGAGCTCCCGTGACGAAGTGAGCCCGGTGTGCAAACCTAGGCGGGGCCCACAAGGTGAGCGCCACACACGCAAATTTGCCAAAGGACACTGTGCGACAAGCAACTCTTCACCGACATCTTGTCTCACAAAGTTAGAAGTGGGTGCACCCCTAGGCAGGGACGCTGCCCAAAGTGCCAGCTGCTCAACCCGGCCAAACTGCACCTGGGGAAAATCATCTTTCAGGTACGATGTGGCAGAGCTTCCTTCGAACTGTCAGAAATGCAAAGCGGGTCCCGGTGGGGAAAGTGACACATGCCAGCCCACTGGGAAAGAATGCTGTGGAGAAACCGTCCTTCGAGGAGACTCTTGTTTCCCTCTGCGACAACCGTTGGCAAACTTCTGTGGGGCTCTGAAGCATGTGCCTGCCGTTTACGCGATTCTGTGAAACAAGACAGCGGGCCAACCAGCCTTCGTCTAACGTCTCGTGGCATTGATACCGTTGGAAGTGTGGGAAATCCTAGGCGGCGCCCACAAGCTCGTTGCCCCTAGACTCAACCCTGGGCAAGAACACTGTGGGCAAACCACCCTTTCCCTAAACGTCGTGCGTCTCCCCGTTACCACTGTTGGAAAACCTGTGCCGGGACTGTGCGGACCGTCTCCTACACGCCACTCTGTCCGGGGGCACTCGGGCGATACTTCACTCAAACTCAGGTCTTTTCTCCCCACGTTACAAGTGTTGAGAAGCCTATGCGGGGAACCATGGGGAAGGTGACCGTCACTCGATATTGTGAGAGGGGACTTTGGAGAACCCATCTTTGAAGGAAAAGCTTGGGTCCCGACGTGACACCTGTGAGGAGACTGAAGCGGGCCCGAGGGAGACAGTGCCATTTCCTCCATGCTGTGAAACAGCCCGGTGGGCATAGCACCCTTCCTCCGACGTCTCGTGGCACCGATGTGGAAGCGTGGGAAATCCTGCGCGGCGCCCCCAAGCTCACTGCCGTAGACTCGACTCTGTGAAAGAACACTGTGGGCAACCCACCTTTTCCCTAACATCGTGTTTCCCTCAGTTACAACCGTTGGAAAACCTGTGCCGGGACTGTGCGGGCAGTCTCCTGTACTCAGCGCTGTCCCCCTGCACGTGGGGGAAATCGTCTCTCGACCAACGTCTTGTCTCCCTCCGTGACACGTGTTTGTTTGAAGACTCATGCGGGGAACCACCTGGAAGGTGAACTTTCCTCGATATGGAGAGACGATACCGTGGAGAAACCCTTTAGCTCAAGGAACGTCTTGTTTCCGTATGGGACAACTGTGTGAAAACGTATGTGGGACCTAGGAGGGAAGGGCCTGCCCTATCCTCCTCTCGGTGACACAACACACTGGGCCAACCATCCCTCGTCTAGCGTCTCGTTTCTCTAAGTTGGAAGTGTCGGAAACCCGACGCGGCTTCCAGAGCGGATTGCGCTGTACTCAAGTCTGTGAAAGAACACTGTGGGCAAACCACCTTTTCCCGAACATCTTGCTGCTCTCAGTCAGAACTGTTGGAAAACCTGCGCTGGGACTCTGCGGAAAGAGCCACATACTCAAGTCTGTCCCACTGCACATGGGGGCGAACGTCGCTCCAGTCACGTCTTTTCTTTCCTACGTGACACGTGTTTGGAAACCTAGGCAGGGAACCATGGGCAAGGTGACCTTGGCTCGATATGGGGAGAGGGAACTTGGGAGGACCCATCTTTCGGGGAAAAGCTTGTGTCACGACGTGAAAACTGTTTGAAAACTCCAGCGGGACCTAGGAAAAGGTGCCATTGACACAGTTCTGGGAAACAACACTGTGGGCCAACCATCCCTCGCCCCACATGTCGTGTCACCAAGTTGGAAGTGTTTGAAACCCTCAGCGGGGCCCACAGTCCAACTGCCATGGAGTCCACTCTGTGAAAGCACTCTGTGAAAGCGGGCAAGCCGTCTTGTCACGAGCATCTCGGTTCTCGCAGTGAGAACCGTTGGCGACCCTGTGCTGGGACTGTGCGGCAAGCGTCTTCTACTCAAGACGTGTGTCCACGTGCACTTGGGGGAAAACGTCTTTGAACAGACACCTCGTCTCCCCACGTTCCAAGTGTTTGGAGACCTAGGCGGGGCACCGTGGGGATGGTGACCCGCCCTCCATATTGTGAGAGGGCACTGGGGAGAAGCCATCATTCAACGAACATCTTGTTGTTTCCCCGAGTTCGTTTTGAAAACCTACGTGGGGGCCTATGACGAAAAGGCCATTTCCTCCATTCTCGGAAAGCACTTCCGAAGGGATCCCAGCGACTCAAGTAACTGACCTCCTGGATCCCAGAGTTGAACGTGTTTGAAATCCTATGCGGAGAACCACGTGGAAGGGGACCTTTTCCCCACCGGTGAAGGACTCGTGTGGAGAAAACGTATGCCAGCTACCGTCACGTGTCAGTACCTTCGAAAGGATGGATAACGTATGGGGGGGGGGGGGGGCCCAGGCGGAAAGTTCCCGACACTCATCTGGGTCGAAGTGCCCTTTGGCGAAACCGTTCTTCAGCTAACATCTTGTATCACTCCCGGAGAAGCGTTGGACAGCCTATGCAGGGAACCGTGTGACAAGTGACCTGTATTCGGTCCTCTGAAAGAGCGCTGGGCAGAACCCGTGTCGGAACCGACACCTTGTTTGACTTCGAACACTGCGAAGACGCAGTCTGACCTGTACACTCAGGGCCAGAGAGTCCTCTATGAGAGTCAAGAGTGTGGGAACCACATCTTTCCGCTAACGTCTCCATGCTCCGCCTTGGAAGAGGCGGAACACGGACGTGAGGCTTAGAGCGAAAGCGCCATACGCGCAGCGGGGTCCCACGGCACTTGGCGGTTACGTGGTTTCAAGTGACATCTTGTGTCCCTGCGCGGGAATTGTTTGAAATTCCACACGGCCAACGATGGGGAAGGTGTCCTTTCCGCGACGGTGCGTAGGCACAGTGGGGAGCAACCTTGTTCAAACTAACACCTTGCTTGTTTCCCAAAGGCAGATCTGTTGGCAAACCGGGGGGCGGGCGCGGGGGGGGGGGAGGGGCGGGGAGGGAGGGCCCAGATAGACCGAGAGTGCCACACACTCAATTCTGTGAAACAACACAATGGGGAAACCGTCCTTCCACGATCGCCTCGTTTCGCCAAGTTGGAAATGTCCGTATCCCTACGCGTGGCACACGAGCTATGGGCCGTCTACTCGACTCCGTGAAGGAACACTGTGGGCACACCGTCTCGCAGCTACCAACAGGTTTGACGATGTCAGAAATGTTTCCAACGGTATGCGGGGCTAGGCAGCAAGTGCCCTATAGGAAACGCTAGGAAGAGACGCCGTGGTGAGCCAGTCTTTCCAACAAGAGCTCCCGTGACGAAGTGAGCCCGGTGTGCAAACCTAGGCGGGGCCCACAAGGTGAGCGCCACACACGCAAATTTGCCAAAGGACACTGTGCGACAAGCAACTCTTCACCGACATCTTGTCTCACAAAGTTAGAAGTGGGTGCACCCCTAGGCAGGGACGCTGCCCAAAGTGCCAGCTGCTCAACCCGGCCAAACTGCACCTGGGGAAAATCATCTTTCAGGTACGATGTGGCAGAGCTTCCTTCGAACTGTCAGAAATGCAAAGCGGGTCCCGGTGGGGAAAGTGACACATGCCAGCCCACTGGGAAAGAATGCTGTGGAGAAACCGTCCTTCGAGGAGACTCTTGTTTCCCTCTGCGACAACCGTTGGCAAACTTCTGTGGGGCTCTGAAGCATGTGCCTGCCGTTTATACGCGATTCTGTGAAACAAGACAGCGGGCCAACCAGCCTTCGTCTAACGTCTCGTGGCATTGATACCGTTGGAAGTGTGGGAAATCCTAGGCGGCGCCCACAAGCTCGTTGCCCCTAGACTCAACCCTGGGCAAGAACACTGTGGGCAAACCACCCTTTCCCTAAACGTCGTGCGTCTCCCCGTTACCACTGTTGGAAAACCTGTGCCGGGACTGTGCGGACCGTCTCCTACACGCCACTCTGTCCGGGGGCACTCGGGCGATACTTCACTCAAACTCAGGTCTTTTCTCCCCACGTTACAAGTGTTGAGAAGCCTATGCGGGGAACCATGGGGAAGGTGACCGTCACTCGATATTGTGAGAGGGGACTTTGGAGAACCCATCTTTGAAGGAAAAGCTTGGGTCCCGACGTGACACCTGTGAGGAGACTGAAGCGGGCCCGAGGGAGACAGTGCCATTTCCTCCATGCTGTGAAACAGCCCGGTGGGCATAGCACCCTTCCTCCGACGTCTCGTGGCACCGATGTGGAAGCGTGGGAAATCCTGCGCGGCGCCCCCAAGCTCACTGCCGTAGACTCGACTCTGTGAAAGAACACTGTGGGCAACCCACCTTTTCCCTAACATCGTGTTTCCCTCAGTTACAACCGTTGGAAAACCTGTGCCGGGACTGTGCGGGCAGTCTCCTGTACTCAGCGCTGTCCCCCTGCACGTGGGGGAAATCGTCTCTCGACCAACGTCTTGTCTCCCTCCGTGACACGTGTTTGTTTGAAGACTCATGCGGGGAACCACCTGGAAGGTGAACTTTCCTCGATATGGAGAGACGATACCGTGGAGAAACCCTTTAGCTCAAGGAACGTCTTGTTTCCGTATGGGACAACTGTGTGAAAACGTATGTGGGACCTAGGAGGGAAGGGCCTGCCCTATCCTCCTCTCGGTGACACAACACACTGGGCCAACCATCCCTCGTCTAGCGTCTCGTTTCTCTAAGTTGGAAGTGTCGGAAACCCGACGCGGCTTCCAGAGCGGATTGCGCTGTACTCAAGTCTGTGAAAGAACACTGTGGGCAAACCACCTTTTCCCGAACATCTTGCTGCTCTCAGTCAGAACTGTTGGAAAACCTGCGCTGGGACTCTGCGGAAAGAGCCACATACTCAAGTCTGTCCCACTGCACATGGGGGCGAACGTCGCTCCAGTCACGTCTTTTCTTTCCTACGTGACACGTGTTTGGAAACCTAGGCAGGGAACCATGGGCAAGGTGACCTTGGCTCGATATGGGGAGAGGGAACTTGGGAGGACCCATCTTTCGGGGAAAAGCTTGTGTCACGACGTGAAAACTGTTTGAAAACTCCAGCGGGACCTAGGAAAAGGTGCCATTGACACAGTTCTGGGAAACAACACTGTGGGCCAACCATCCCTCGCCCCACATGTCGTGTCACCAAGTTGGAAGTGTTTGAAACCCTCAGCGGGGCCCACAGTCCAACTGCCATGGAGTCCACTCTGTGAAAGCACTCTGTGAAAGCGGGCAAGCCGTCTTGTCACGAGCATCTCGGTTCTCGCAGTGAGAACCGTTGGCGACCCTGTGCTGGGACTGTGCGGCAAGCGTCTTCTACTCAAGACGTGTGTCCACGTGCACTTGGGGGAAAACGTCTTTGAACAGACACCTCATCTCCCCACGTTCCAAGTGTTTGGAGACCTAGGCGGGGCACCGTGGGGATGGTGACCCGCCCTCCATATTGTGAGAGGGCACTGGGGAGAAGCCATCATTCAACGAACATCTTGTTGTTTCCCCGAGTTCGTTTTGAAAACCTACGTGGGGGCCTATGACGAAAAGGCCATTTCCTCCATTCTCGGAAAGCACTTCCGAAGGGATCCCAGCGACTCAAGTAACTGACCTCCTGGATCCCAGAGTTGAACGTGTTTGAAATCCTATGCGGAGAACCACGTGGAAGGGGACCTTTTCCCCACCGGTGAAGGACTCGTGTGGAGAAAACGTATGCCAGCTACCGTCACGTGTCAGTACCTTCGAAAGGATGGATAACGTATGGGGGGGGGGGGGCCCAGGCGGAAAGTTCCCGACACTCATCTGGGTCGAAGTGCCCTTTGGCGAAACCGTTCTTCAGCTAACATCTTGTATCACTCCCGGAGAAGCGTTGGACAGCCTATGCAGGGAACCGTGTGACAAGTGACCTGTATTCGGTCCTCTGAAAGAGCGCTGGGCAGAACCCGTGTCGGAACCGACACCTTGTTTGACTTCGAACACTGCGAAGACGCAGTCTGACCTGTACACTCAGGGCCAGAGAGTCCTCTATGAGAGTCAAGAGTGTGGGAACCACATCTTTCCGCTAACGTCTCCATGCTCCGCCTTGGAAGAGGCGGAACACGGACGTGAGGCTTAGAGCGAAAGCGCCATACGCGCAGCGGGGTCCCACGGCACTTGGCGGTTACGTGGTTTCAAGTGACATCTTGTGTCCCTGCGCGGGAATTGTTTGAAATTCCACACGGCCAACGATGGGGAAGGTGTCCTTTCCGCGACGGTGCGTAGGCACAGTGGGGAGCAACCTTGTTCAAACTAACACCTTGCTTGTTTCCCAAAGGCAGATCTGTTGGCAAACCGGGGGGCGGGCGCGGGGGGGGGGGGAGGGGCGGGGAGGGAGGGCCCAGATAGACCGAGAGTGCCACACACTCAATTCTGTGAAACAACACAATGGGGAAACCGTCCTTCCACGATCGCCTCGTTTCGCCAAGTTGGAAATGTCCGTATCCCTACGCGTGGCACACGAGCTATGGGCCGTCTACTCGACTCCGTGAAGGAACACTGTGGGCACACCGTCTCGCAGCTACCAACAGGTTTGACGATGTCAGAAATGTTTCCAACGGTATGCGGGGCTAGGCAGCAAGTGCCCTATAGGAAACGCTAGGAAGAGACGCCGTGGTGAGCCAGTCTTTCCAACAAGAGCTCCCGTGACGAAGTGAGCCCGGTGTGCAAACCTAGGCGGGGCCCACAAGGTGAGCGCCACACACGCAAATTTGCCAAAGGACACTGTGCGACAAGCAACTCTTCACCGACATCTTGTCTCACAAAGTTAGAAGTGGGTGCACCCCTAGGCAGGGACGCTGCCCAAAGTGCCAGCTGCTCAACCCGGCCAAACTGCACCTGGGGAAAATCATCTTTCAGGTACGATGTGGCAGAGCTTCCTTCGAACTGTCAGAAATGCAAAGCGGGTCCCGGTGGGGAAAGTGACACATGCCAGCCCACTGGGAAAGAATGCTGTGGAGAAACCGTCCTTCGAGGAGACTCTTGTTTCCCTCTGCGACAACCGTTGGCAAACTTCTGTGGGGCTCTGAAGCATGTGCCTGCCGTTTACGCGATTCTGTGAAACAAGACAGCGGGCCAACCAGCCTTCGTCTAACGTCTCGTGGCATTGATACCGTTGGAAGTGTGGGAAATCCTAGGCGGCGCCCACAAGCTCGTTGCCCCTAGACTCAACCCTGGGCAAGAACACTGTGGGCAAACCACCCTTTCCCTAAACGTCGTGCGTCTCCCCGTTACCACTGTTGGAAAACCTGTGCCGGGACTGTGCGGACCGTCTCCTACACGCCACTCTGTCCGGGGGCACTCGGGCGATACTTCACTCAAACTCAGGTCTTTTCTCCCCACGTTACAAGTGTTGAGAAGCCTATGCGGGGAACCATGGGGAAGGTGACCGTCACTCGATATTGTGAGAGGGGACTTTGGAGAACCCATCTTTGAAGGAAAAGCTTGGGTCCCGACGTGACACCTGTGAGGAGACTGAAGCGGGCCCGAGGGAGACAGTGCCATTTCCTCCATGCTGTGAAACAGCCCGGTGGGCATAGCACCCTTCCTCCGACGTCTCGTGGCACCGATGTGGAAGCGTGGGAAATCCTGCGCGGCGCCCCCAAGCTCACTGCCGTAGACTCGACTCTGTGAAAGAACACTGTGGGCAACCCACCTTTTCCCTAACATCGTGTTTCCCTCAGTTACAACCGTTGGAAAACCTGTGCCGGGACTGTGCGGGCAGTCTCCTGTACTCAGCGCTGTCCCCCTGCACGTGGGGGAAATCGTCTCTCGACCAACGTCTTGTCTCCCTCCGTGACACGTGTTTGTTTGAAGACTCATGCGGGGAACCACCTGGAAGGTGAACTTTCCTCGATATGGAGAGACGATACCGTGGAGAAACCCTTTAGCTCAAGGAACGTCTTGTTTCCGTATGGGACAACTGTGTGAAAACGTATGTGGGACCTAGGAGGGAAGGGCCTGCCCTATCCTCCTCTCGGTGACACAACACACTGGGCCAACCATCCCTCGTCTAGCGTCTCGTTTCTCTAAGTTGGAAGTGTCGGAAACCCGACGCGGCTTCCAGAGCGGATTGCGCTGTACTCAAGTCTGTGAAAGAACACTGTGGGCAAACCACCTTTTCCCGAACATCTTGCTGCTCTCAGTCAGAACTGTTGGAAAACCTGCGCTGGGACTCTGCGGAAAGAGCCACATACTCAAGTCTGTCCCACTGCACATGGGGGCGAACGTCGCTCCAGTCACGTCTTTTCTTTCCTACGTGACACGTGTTTGGAAACCTAGGCAGGGAACCATGGGCAAGGTGACCTTGGCTCGATATGGGGAGAGGGAACTTGGGAGGACCCATCTTTCGGGGAAAAGCTTGTGTCACGACGTGAAAACTGTTTGAAAACTCCAGCGGGACCTAGGAAAAGGTGCCATTGACACAGTTCTGGGAAACAACACTGTGGGCCAACCATCCCTCGCCCCACATGTCGTGTCACCAAGTTGGAAGTGTTTGAAACCCTCAGCGGGGCCCACAGTCCAACTGCCATGGAGTCCACTCTGTGAAAGCACTCTGTGAAAGCGGGCAAGCCGTCTTGTCACGAGCATCTCGGTTCTCGCAGTGAGAACCGTTGGCGACCCTGTGCTGGGACTGTGCGGCAAGCGTCTTCTACTCAAGACGTGTGTCCACGTGCACTTGGGGGAAAACGTCTTTGAACAGACACCTCGTCTCCCCACGTTCCAAGTGTTTGGAGACCTAGGCGGGGCACCGTGGGGATGGTGACCCGCCCTCCATATTGTGAGAGGGCACTGGGGAGAAGCCATCATTCAACGAACATCTTGTTGTTTCCCCGAGTTCGTTTTGAAAACCTACGTGGGGGCCTATGACGAAAAGGCCATTTCCTCCATTCTCGGAAAGCACTTCCGAAGGGATCCCAGCGACTCAAGTAACTGACCTCCTGGATCCCAGAGTTGAACGTGTTTGAAATCCTATGCGGAGAACCACGTGGAAGGGGACCTTTTCCCCACCGGTGAAGGACTCGTGTGGAGAAAACGTATGCCAGCTACCGTCACGTGTCAGTACCTTCGAAAGGATGGATAACGTATGGGGGGGGGGGGGGGCCCAGGCGGAAAGTTCCCGACACTCATCTGGGTCGAAGTGCCCTTTGGCGAAACCGTTCTTCAGCTAACATCTTGTATCACTCCCGGAGAAGCGTTGGACAGCCTATGCAGGGAACCGTGTGACAAGTGACCTGTATTCGGTCCTCTGAAAGAGCGCTGGGCAGAACCCGTGTCGGAACCGACACCTTGTTTGACTTCGAACACTGCGAAGACGCAGTCTGACCTGTACACTCAGGGCCAGAGAGTCCTCTATGAGAGTCAAGAGTGTGGGAACCACATCTTTCCGCTAACGTCTCCATGCTCCGCCTTGGAAGAGGCGGAACACGGACGTGAGGCTTAGAGCGAAAGCGCCATACGCGCAGCGGGGTCCCACGGCACTTGGCGGTTACGTGGTTTCAAGTGACATCTTGTGTCCCTGCGCGGGAATTGTTTGAAATTCCACACGGCCAACGATGGGGAAGGTGTCCTTTCCGCGACGGTGCGTAGGCACAGTGGGGAGCAACCTTGTTCAAACTAACACCTTGCTTGTTTCCCAAAGGCAGATCTGTTGGCAAACCGGGGGGCGGGCGCGGGGGGGGGGGAGGGGCGGGGAGGGAGGGCCCAGATAGACCGAGAGTGCCACACACTCAATTCTGTGAAACAACACAATGGGGAAACCGTCCTTCCACGATCGCCTCGTTTCGCCAAGTTGGAAATGTCCGTATCCCTACGCGTGGCACACGAGCTATGGGCCGTCTACTCGACTCCGTGAAGGAACACTGTGGGCACACCGTCTCGCAGCTACCAACAGGTTTGACGATGTCAGAAATGTTTCCAACGGTATGCGGGGCTAGGCAGCAAGTGCCCTATAGGAAACGCTAGGAAGAGACGCCGTGGTGAGCCAGTCTTTCCAACAAGAGCTCCCGTGACGAAGTGAGCCCGGTGTGCAAACCTAGGCGGGGCCCACAAGGTGAGCGCCACACACGCAAATTTGCCAAAGGACACTGTGCGACAAGCAACTCTTCACCGACATCTTGTCTCACAAAGTTAGAAGTGGGTGCACCCCTAGGCAGGGACGCTGCCCAAAGTGCCAGCTGCTCAACCCGGCCAAACTGCACCTGGGGAAAATCATCTTTCAGGTACGATGTGGCAGAGCTTCCTTCGAACTGTCAGAAATGCAAAGCGGGTCCCGGTGGGGAAAGTGACACATGCCAGCCCACTGGGAAAGAATGCTGTGGAGAAACCGTCCTTCGAGGAGACTCTTGTTTCCCTCTGCGACAACCGTTGGCAAACTTCTGTGGGGCTCTGAAGCATGTGCCTGCCGTTTACGCGATTCTGTGAAACAAGACAGCGGGCCAACCAGCCTTCGTCTAACGTCTCGTGGCATTGATACCGTTGGAAGTGTGGGAAATCCTAGGCGGCGCCCACAAGCTCGTTGCCCCTAGACTCAACCCTGGGCAAGAACACTGTGGGCAAACCACCCTTTCCCTAAACGTCGTGCGTCTCCCCGTTACCACTGTTGGAAAACCTGTGCCGGGACTGTGCGGACCGTCTCCTACACGCCACTCTGTCCGGGGGCACTCGGGCGATACTTCACTCAAACTCAGGTCTTTTCTCCCCACGTTACAAGTGTTGAGAAGCCTATGCGGGGAACCATGGGGAAGGTGACCGTCACTCGATATTGTGAGAGGGGACTTTGGAGAACCCATCTTTGAAGGAAAAGCTTGGGTCCCGACGTGACACCTGTGAGGAGACTGAAGCGGGCCCGAGGGAGACAGTGCCATTTCCTCCATGCTGTGAAACAGCCCGGTGGGCATAGCACCCTTCCTCCGACGTCTCGTGGCACCGATGTGGAAGCGTGGGAAATCCTGCGCGGCGCCCCCAAGCTCACTGCCGTAGACTCGACTCTGTGAAAGAACACTGTGGGCAACCCACCTTTTCCCTAACATCGTGTTTCCCTCAGTTACAACCGTTGGAAAACCTGTGCCGGGACTGTGCGGGCAGTCTCCTGTACTCAGCGCTGTCCCCCTGCACGTGGGGGAAATCGTCTCTCGACCAACGTCTTGTCTCCCTCCGTGACACGTGTTTGTTTGAAGACTCATGCGGGGAACCACCTGGAAGGTGAACTTTCCTCGATATGGAGAGACGATACCGTGGAGAAACCCTTTAGCTCAAGGAACGTCTTGTTTCCGTATGGGACAACTGTGTGAAAACGTATGTGGGACCTAGGAGGGAAGGGCCTGCCCTATCCCCCTCTCGGTGACACAACACACTGGGCCAACCATCCCTCGTCTAGCGTCTCGTTTCTCTAAGTTGGAAGTGTCGGAAACCCGACGCGGCTTCCAGAGCGGATTGCGCTGTACTCAAGTCTGTGAAAGAACACTGTGGGCAAACCACCTTTTCCCGAACATCTTGCTGCTCTCAGTCAGAACTGTTGGAAAACCTGCGCTGGGACTCTGCGGAAAGAGCCACATACTCAAGTCTGTCCCACTGCACATGGGGGCGAACGTCGCTCCAGTCACGTCTTTTCTTTCCTACGTGACACGTGTTTGGAAACCTAGGCAGGGAACCATGGGCAAGGTGACCTTGGCTCGATATGGGGAGAGGGAACTTGGGAGGACCCATCTTTCGGGGAAAAGCTTGTGTCACGACGTGAAAACTGTTTGAAAACTCCAGCGGGACCTAGGAAAAGGTGCCATTGACACAGTTCTGGGAAACAACACTGTGGGCCAACCATCCCTCGCCCCACATGTCGTGTCACCAAGTTGGAAGTGTTTGAAACCCTCAGCGGGGCCCACAGTCCAACTGCCATGGAGTCCACTCTGTGAAAGCACTCTGTGAAAGCGGGCAAGCCGTCTTGTCACGAGCATCTCGGTTCTCGCAGTGAGAACCGTTGGCGACCCTGTGCTGGGACTGTGCGGCAAGCGTCTTCTACTCAAGACGTGTGTCCACGTGCACTTGGGGGAAAACGTCTTTGAACAGACACCTCGTCTCCCCACGTTCCAAGTGTTTGGAGACCTAGGCGGGGCACCGTGGGGATGGTGACCCGCCCTCCATATTGTGAGAGGGCACTGGGGAGAAGCCATCATTCAACGAACATCTTGTTGTTTCCCCGAGTTCGTTTTGAAAACCTACGTGGGGGCCTATGACGAAAAGGCCATTTCCTCCATTCTCGGAAAGCACTTCCGAAGGGATCCCAGCGACTCAAGTAACTGACCTCCTGGATCCCAGAGTTGAACGTGTTTGAAATCCTATGCGGAGAACCACGTGGAAGGGGACCTTTTCCCCACCGGTGAAGGACTCGTGTGGAGAAAACGTATGCCAGCTACCGTCACGTGTCAGTACCTTCGAAAGGATGGATAACGTATGGGGGGGGGGGGGCCCAGGCGGAAAGTTCCCGACACTCATCTGGGTCGAAGTGCCCTTTGGCGAAACCGTTCTTCAGCTAACATCTTGTATCACTCCCGGAGAAGCGTTGGACAGCCTATGCAGGGAACCGTGTGACAAGTGACCTGTATTCGGTCCTCTGAAAGAGCGCTGGGCAGAACCCGTGTCGGAACCGACACCTTGTTTGACTTCGAACACTGCGAAGACGCAGTCTGACCTGTACACTCAGGGCCAGAGAGTCCTCTATGAGAGTCAAGAGTGTGGGAACCACATCTTTCCGCTAACGTCTCCATGCTCCGCCTTGGAAGAGGCGGAACACGGACGTGAGGCTTAGAGCGAAAGCGCCATACGCGCAGCGGGGTCCCACGGCACTTGGCGGTTACGTGGTTTCAAGTGACATCTTGTGTCCCTGCGCGGGAATTGTTTGAAATTCCACACGGCCAACGATGGGGAAGGTGTCCTTTCCGCGACGGTGCGTAGGCACAGTGGGGAGCAACCTTGTTCAAACTAACACCTTGCTTGTTTCCCAAAGGCAGATCTGTTGGCAAACCGGGGGGCGGGCGCGGGGGGGGGGGAGGGGCGGGGAGGGAGGGCCCAGATAGACCGAGAGTGCCACACACTCAATTCTGTGAAACAACACAATGGGGAAACCGTCCTTCCACGATCGCCTCGTTTCGCCAAGTTGGAAATGTCCGTATCCCTACGCGTGGCACACGAGCTATGGGCCGTCTACTCGACTCCGTGAAGGAACACTGTGGGCACACCGTCTCGCAGCTACCAACAGGTTTGACGATGTCAGAAATGTTTCCAACGGTATGCGGGGCTAGGCAGCAAGTGCCCTATAGGAAACGCTAGGAAGAGACGCCGTGGTGAGCCAGTCTTTCCAACAAGAGCTCCCGTGACGAAGTGAGCCCGGTGTGCAAACCTAGGCGGGGCCCACAAGGTGAGCGCCACACACGCAAATTTGCCAAAGGACACTGTGCGACAAGCAACTCTTCACCGACATCTTGTCTCACAAAGTTAGAAGTGGGTGCACCCCTAGGCAGGGACGCTGCCCAAAGTGCCAGCTGCTCAACCCGGCCAAACTGCACCTGGGGAAAATCATCTTTCAGGTACGATGTGGCAGAGCTTCCTTCGAACTGTCAGAAATGCAAAGCGGGTCCCGGTGGGGAAAGTGACACATGCCAGCCCACTGGGAAAGAATGCTGTGGAGAAACCGTCCTTCGAGGAGACTCTTGTTTCCCTCTGCGACAACCGTTGGCAAACTTCTGTGGGGCTCTGAAGCATGTGCCTGCCGTTTACGCGATTCTGTGAAACAAGACAGCGGGCCAACCAGCCTTCGTCTAACGTCTCGTGGCATTGATACCGTTGGAAGTGTGGGAAATCCTAGGCGGCGCCCACAAGCTCGTTGCCCCTAGACTCAACCCTGGGCAAGAACACTGTGGGCAAACCACCCTTTCCCTAAACGTCGTGCGTCTCCCCGTTACCACTGTTGGAAAACCTGTGCCGGGACTGTGCGGACCGTCTCCTACACGCCACTCTGTCCGGGGGCACTCGGGCGATACTTCACTCAAACTCAGGTCTTTTCTCCCCACGTTACAAGTGTTGAGAAGCCTATGCGGGGAACCATGGGGAAGGTGACCGTCACTCGATATTGTGAGAGGGGACTTTGGAGAACCCATCTTTGAAGGAAAAGCTTGGGTCCCGACGTGACACCTGTGAGGAGACTGAAGCGGGCCCGAGGGAGACAGTGCCATTTCCTCCATGCTGTGAAACAGCCCGGTGGGCATAGCACCCTTCCTCCGACGTCTCGTGGCACCGATGTGGAAGCGTGGGAAATCCTGCGCGGCGCCCCCAAGCTCACTGCCGTAGACTCGACTCTGTGAAAGAACACTGTGGGCAACCCACCTTTTCCCTAACATCGTGTTTCCCTCAGTTACAACCGTTGGAAAACCTGTGCCGGGACTGTGCGGGCAGTCTCCTGTACTCAGCGCTGTCCCCCTGCACGTGGGGGAAATCGTCTCTCGACCAACGTCTTGTCTCCCTCCGTGACACGTGTTTGTTTGAAGACTCATGCGGGGAACCACCTGGAAGGTGAACTTTCCTCGATATGGAGAGACGATACCGTGGAGAAACCCTTTAGCTCAAGGAACGTCTTGTTTCCGTATGGGACAACTGTGTGAAAACGTATGTGGGACCTAGGAGGGAAGGGCCTGCCCTATCCCCCTCTCGGTGACACAACACACTGGGCCAACCATCCCTCGTCTAGCGTCTCGTTTCTCTAAGTTGGAAGTGTCGGAAACCCGACGCGGCTTCCAGAGCGGATTGCGCTGTACTCAAGTCTGTGAAAGAACACTGTGGGCAAACCACCTTTTCCCGAACATCTTGCTGCTCTCAGTCAGAACTGTTGGAAAACCTGCGCTGGGACTCTGCGGAAAGAGCCACATACTCAAGTCTGTCCCACTGCACATGGGGGCGAACGTCGCTCCAGTCACGTCTTTTCTTTCCTACGTGACACGTGTTTGGAAACCTAGGCAGGGAACCATGGGCAAGGTGACCTTGGCTCGATATGGGGAGAGGGAACTTGGGAGGACCCATCTTTCGGGGAAAAGCTTGTGTCACGACGTGAAAACTGTTTGAAAACTCCAGCGGGACCTAGGAAAAGGTGCCATTGACACAGTTCTGGGAAACAACACTGTGGGCCAACCATCCCTCGCCCCACATGTCGTGTCACCAAGTTGGAAGTGTTTGAAACCCTCAGCGGGGCCCACAGTCCAACTGCCATGGAGTCCACTCTGTGAAAGCACTCTGTGAAAGCGGGCAAGCCGTCTTGTCACGAGCATCTCGGTTCTCGCAGTGAGAACCGTTGGCGACCCTGTGCTGGGACTGTGCGGCAAGCGTCTTCTACTCAAGACGTGTGTCCACGTGCACTTGGGGGAAAACGTCTTTGAACAGACACCTCGTCTCCCCACGTTCCAAGTGTTTGGAGACCTAGGCGGGGCACCGTGGGGATGGTGACCCGCCCTCCATATTGTGAGAGGGCACTGGGGAGAAGCCATCATTCAACGAACATCTTGTTGTTTCCCCGAGTTCGTTTTGAAAACCTACGTGGGGGCCTATGACGAAAAGGCCATTTCCTCCATTCTCGGAAAGCACTTCCGAAGGGATCCCAGCGACTCAAGTAACTGACCTCCTGGATCCCAGAGTTGAACGTGTTTGAAATCCTATGCGGAGAACCACGTGGAAGGGGACCTTTTCCCCACCGGTGAAGGACTCGTGTGGAGAAAACGTATGCCAGCTACCGTCACGTGTCAGTACCTTCGAAAGGATGGATAACGTATGGGGGGGGGGGGGCCCAGGCGGAAAGTTCCCGACACTCATCTGGGTCGAAGTGCCCTTTGGCGAAACCGTTCTTCAGCTAACATCTTGTATCACTCCCGGAGAAGCGTTGGACAGCCTATGCAGGGAACCGTGTGACAAGTGACCTGTATTCGGTCCTCTGAAAGAGCGCTGGGCAGAACCCGTGTCGGAACCGACACCTTGTTTGACTTCGAACACTGCGAAGACGCAGTCTGACCTGTACACTCAGGGCCAGAGAGTCCTCTATGAGAGTCAAGAGTGTGGGAACCACATCTTTCCGCTAACGTCTCCATGCTCCGCCTTGGAAGAGGCGGAACACGGACGTGAGGCTTAGAGCGAAAGCGCCATACGCGCAGCGGGGTCCCACGGCACTTGGCGGTTACGTGGTTTCAAGTGACATCTTGTGTCCCTGCGCGGGAATTGTTTGAAATTCCACACGGCCAACGATGGGGAAGGTGTCCTTTCCGCGACGGTGCGTAGGCACAGTGGGGAGCAACCTTGTTCAAACTAACACCTTGCTTGTTTCCCAAAGGCAGATCTGTTGGCAAACCGGGGGGCGGGCGCGGGGGGGGGGGGAGGGGCGGGGAGGGAGGGCCCAGATAGACCGAGAGTGCCACACACTCAATTCTGTGAAACAACACAATGGGGAAACCGTCCTTCCACGATCGCCTCGTTTCGCCAAGTTGGAAATGTCCGTATCCCTACGCGTGGCACACGAGCTATGGGCCGTCTACTCGACTCCGTGAAGGAACACTGTGGGCACACCGTCTCGCAGCTACCAACAGGTTTGACGATGTCAGAAATGTTTCCAACGGTATGCGGGGCTAGGCAGCAAGTGCCCTATAGGAAACGCTAGGAAGAGACGCCGTGGTGAGCCAGTCTTTCCAACAAGAGCTCCCGTGACGAAGTGAGCCCGGTGTGCAAACCTAGGCGGGGCCCACAAGGTGAGCGCCACACACGCAAATTTGCCAAAGGACACTGTGCGACAAGCAACTCTTCACCGACATCTTGTCTCACAAAGTTAGAAGTGGGTGCACCCCTAGGCAGGGACGCTGCCCAAAGTGCCAGCTGCTCAACCCGGCCAAACTGCACCTGGGGAAAATCATCTTTCAGGTACGATGTGGCAGAGCTTCCTTCGAACTGTCAGAAATGCAAAGCGGGTCCCGGTGGGGAAAGTGACACATGCCAGCCCACTGGGAAAGAATGCTGTGGAGAAACCGTCCTTCGAGGAGACTCTTGTTTCCCTCTGCGACAACCGTTGGCAAACTTCTGTGGGGCTCTGAAGCATGTGCCTGCCGTTTACGCGATTCTGTGAAACAAGACAGCGGGCCAACCAGCCTTCGTCTAACGTCTCGTGGCATTGATACCGTTGGAAGTGTGGGAAATCCTAGGCGGCGCCCACAAGCTCGTTGCCCCTAGACTCAACCCTGGGCAAGAACACTGTGGGCAAACCACCCTTTCCCTAAACGTCGTGCGTCTCCCCGTTACCACTGTTGGAAAACCTGTGCCGGGACTGTGCGGACCGTCTCCTACACGCCACTCTGTCCGGGGGCACTCGGGCGATACTTCACTCAAACTCAGGTCTTTTCTCCCCACGTTACAAGTGTTGAGAAGCCTATGCGGGGAACCATGGGGAAGGTGACCGTCACTCGATATTGTGAGAGGGGACTTTGGAGAACCCATCTTTGAAGGAAAAGCTTGGGTCCCGACGTGACACCTGTGAGGAGACTGAAGCGGGCCCGAGGGAGACAGTGCCATTTCCTCCATGCTGTGAAACAGCCCGGTGGGCATAGCACCCTTCCTCCGACGTCTCGTGGCACCGATGTGGAAGCGTGGGAAATCCTGCGCGGCGCCCCCAAGCTCACTGCCGTAGACTCGACTCTGTGAAAGAACACTGTGGGCAACCCACCTTTTCCCTAACATCGTGTTTCCCTCAGTTACAACCGTTGGAAAACCTGTGCCGGGACTGTGCGGGCAGTCTCCTGTACTCAGCGCTGTCCCCCTGCACGTGGGGGAAATCGTCTCTCGACCAACGTCTTGTCTCCCTCCGTGACACGTGTTTGTTTGAAGACTCATGCGGGGAACCACCTGGAAGGTGAACTTTCCTCGATATGGAGAGACGATACCGTGGAGAAACCCTTTAGCTCAAGGAACGTCTTGTTTCCGTATGGGACAACTGTGTGAAAACGTATGTGGGACCTAGGAGGGAAGGGCCTGCCCTATCCCCCTCTCGGTGACACAACACACTGGGCCAACCATCCCTCGTCTAGCGTCTCGTTTCTCTAAGTTGGAAGTGTCGGAAACCCGACGCGGCTTCCAGAGCGGATTGCGCTGTACTCAAGTCTGTGAAAGAACACTGTGGGCAAACCACCTTTTCCCGAACATCTTGCTGCTCTCAGTCAGAACTGTTGGAAAACCTGCGCTGGGACTCTGCGGAAAGAGCCACATACTCAAGTCTGTCCCACTGCACATGGGGGCGAACGTCGCTCCAGTCACGTCTTTTCTTTCCTACGTGACACGTGTTTGGAAACCTAGGCAGGGAACCATGGGCAAGGTGACCTTGGCTCGATATGGGGAGAGGGAACTTGGGAGGACCCATCTTTCGGGGAAAAGCTTGTGTCACGACGTGAAAACTGTTTGAAAACTCCAGCGGGACCTAGGAAAAGGTGCCATTGACACAGTTCTGGGAAACAACACTGTGGGCCAACCATCCCTCGCCCCACATGTCGTGTCACCAAGTTGGAAGTGTTTGAAACCCTCAGCGGGGCCCACAGTCCAACTGCCATGGAGTCCACTCTGTGAAAGCACTCTGTGAAAGCGGGCAAGCCGTCTTGTCACGAGCATCTCGGTTCTCGCAGTGAGAACCGTTGGCGACCCTGTGCTGGGACTGTGCGGCAAGCGTCTTCTACTCAAGACGTGTGTCCACGTGCACTTGGGGGAAAACGTCTTTGAACAGACACCTCGTCTCCCCACGTTCCAAGTGTTTGGAGACCTAGGCGGGGCACCGTGGGGATGGTGACCCGCCCTCCATATTGTGAGAGGGCACTGGGGAGAAGCCATCATTCAACGAACATCTTGTTGTTTCCCCGAGTTCGTTTTGAAAACCTACGTGGGGGCCTATGACGAAAAGGCCATTTCCTCCATTCTCGGAAAGCACTTCCGAAGGGATCCCAGCGACTCAAGTAACTGACCTCCTGGATCCCAGAGTTGAACGTGTTTGAAATCCTATGCGGAGAACCACGTGGAAGGGGACCTTTTCCCCACCGGTGAAGGACTCGTGTGGAGAAAACGTATGCCAGCTACCGTCACGTGTCAGTACCTTCGAAAGGATGGATAACGTATGGGGGGGGGGGGCCCAGGCGGAAAGTTCCCGACACTCATCTGGGTCGAAGTGCCCTTTGGCGAAACCGTTCTTCAGCTAACATCTTGTATCACTCCCGGAGAAGCGTTGGACAGCCTATGCAGGGAACCGTGTGACAAGTGACCTGTATTCGGTCCTCTGAAAGAGCGCTGGGCAGAACCCGTGTCGGAACCGACACCTTGTTTGACTTCGAACACTGCGAAGACGCAGTCTGACCTGTACACTCAGGGCCAGAGAGTCCTCTATGAGAGTCAAGAGTGTGGGAACCACATCTTTCCGCTAACGTCTCCATGCTCCGCCTTGGAAGAGGCGGAACACGGACGTGAGGCTTAGAGCGAAAGCGCCATACGCGCAGCGGGGTCCCACGGCACTTGGCGGTTACGTGGTTTCAAGTGACATCTTGTGTCCCTGCGCGGGAATTGTTTGAAATTCCACACGGCCAACGATGGGGAAGGTGTCCTTTCCGCGACGGTGCGTAGGCACAGTGGGGAGCAACCTTGTTCAAACTAACACCTTGCTTGTTTCCCAAAGGCAGATCTGTTGGCAAACCGGGGGGCGGGCGCGGGGGGGGGGGAGGGGCGGGGAGGGAGGGCCCAGATAGACCGAGAGTGCCACACACTCAATTCTGTGAAACAACACAATGGGGAAACCGTCCTTCCACGATCGCCTCGTTTCGCCAAGTTGGAAATGTCCGTATCCCTACGCGTGGCACACGAGCTATGGGCCGTCTACTCGACTCCGTGAAGGAACACTGTGGGCACACCGTCTCGCAGCTACCAACAGGTTTGACGATGTCAGAAATGTTTCCAACGGTATGCGGGGCTAGGCAGCAAGTGCCCTATAGGAAACGCTAGGAAGAGACGCCGTGGTGAGCCAGTCTTTCCAACAAGAGCTCCCGTGACGAAGTGAGCCCGGTGTGCAAACCTAGGCGGGGCCCACAAGGTGAGCGCCACACACGCAAATTTGCCAAAGGACACTGTGCGACAAGCAACTCTTCACCGACATCTTGTCTCACAAAGTTAGAAGTGGGTGCACCCCTAGGCAGGGACGCTGCCCAAAGTGCCAGCTGCTCAACCCGGCCAAACTGCACCTGGGGAAAATCATCTTTCAGGTACGATGTGGCAGAGCTTCCTTCGAACTGTCAGAAATGCAAAGCGGGTCCCGGTGGGGAAAGTGACACATGCCAGCCCACTGGGAAAGAATGCTGTGGAGAAACCGTCCTTCGAGGAGACTCTTGTTTCCCTCTGCGACAACCGTTGGCAAACTTCTGTGGGGCTCTGAAGCATGTGCCTGCCGTTTACGCGATTCTGTGAAACAAGACAGCGGGCCAACCAGCCTTCGTCTAACGTCTCGTGGCATTGATACCGTTGGAAGTGTGGGAAATCCTAGGCGGCGCCCACAAGCTCGTTGCCCCTAGACTCAACCCTGGGCAAGAACACTGTGGGCAAACCACCCTTTCCCTAAACGTCGTGCGTCTCCCCGTTACCACTGTTGGAAAACCTGTGCCGGGACTGTGCGGACCGTCTCCTACACGCCACTCTGTCCGGGGGCACTCGGGCGATACTTCACTCAAACTCAGGTCTTTTCTCCCCACGTTACAAGTGTTGAGAAGCCTATGCGGGGAACCATGGGGAAGGTGACCGTCACTCGATATTGTGAGAGGGGACTTTGGAGAACCCATCTTTGAAGGAAAAGCTTGGGTCCCGACGTGACACCTGTGAGGAGACTGAAGCGGGCCCGAGGGAGACAGTGCCATTTCCTCCATGCTGTGAAACAGCCCGGTGGGCATAGCACCCTTCCTCCGACGTCTCGTGGCACCGATGTGGAAGCGTGGGAAATCCTGCGCGGCGCCCCCAAGCTCACTGCCGTAGACTCGACTCTGTGAAAGAACACTGTGGGCAACCCACCTTTTCCCTAACATCGTGTTTCCCTCAGTTACAACCGTTGGAAAACCTGTGCCGGGACTGTGCGGGCAGTCTCCTGTACTCAGCGCTGTCCCCCTGCACGTGGGGGAAATCGTCTCTCGACCAACGTCTTGTCTCCCTCCGTGACACGTGTTTGTTTGAAGACTCATGCGGGGAACCACCTGGAAGGTGAACTTTCCTCGATATGGAGAGACGATACCGTGGAGAAACCCTTTAGCTCAAGGAACGTCTTGTTTCCGTATGGGACAACTGTGTGAAAACGTATGTGGGACCTAGGAGGGAAGGGCCTGCCCTATCCCCCTCTCGGTGACACAACACACTGGGCCAACCATCCCTCGTCTAGCGTCTCGTTTCTCTAAGTTGGAAGTGTCGGAAACCCGACGCGGCTTCCAGAGCGGATTGCGCTGTACTCAAGTCTGTGAAAGAACACTGTGGGCAAACCACCTTTTCCCGAACATCTTGCTGCTCTCAGTCAGAACTGTTGGAAAACCTGCGCTGGGACTCTGCGGAAAGAGCCACATACTCAAGTCTGTCCCACTGCACATGGGGGCGAACGTCGCTCCAGTCACGTCTTTTCTTTCCTACGTGACACGTGTTTGGAAACCTAGGCAGGGAACCATGGGCAAGGTGACCTTGGCTCGATATGGGGAGAGGGAACTTGGGAGGACCCATCTTTCGGGGAAAAGCTTGTGTCACGACGTGAAAACTGTTTGAAAACTCCAGCGGGACCTAGGAAAAGGTGCCATTGACACAGTTCTGGGAAACAACACTGTGGGCCAACCATCCCTCGCCCCACATGTCGTGTCACCAAGTTGGAAGTGTTTGAAACCCTCAGCGGGGCCCACAGTCCAACTGCCATGGAGTCCACTCTGTGAAAGCACTCTGTGAAAGCGGGCAAGCCGTCTTGTCACGAGCATCTCGGTTCTCGCAGTGAGAACCGTTGGCGACCCTGTGCTGGGACTGTGCGGCAAGCGTCTTCTACTCAAGACGTGTGTCCACGTGCACTTGGGGGAAAACGTCTTTGAACAGACACCTCGTCTCCCCACGTTCCAAGTGTTTGGAGACCTAGGCGGGGCACCGTGGGGATGGTGACCCGCCCTCCATATTGTGAGAGGGCACTGGGGAGAAGCCATCATTCAACGAACATCTTGTTGTTTCCCCGAGTTCGTTTTGAAAACCTACGTGGGGGCCTATGACGAAAAGGCCATTTCCTCCATTCTCGGAAAGCACTTCCGAAGGGATCCCAGCGACTCAAGTAACTGACCTCCTGGATCCCAGAGTTGAACGTGTTTGAAATCCTATGCGGAGAACCACGTGGAAGGGGACCTTTTCCCCACCGGTGAAGGACTCGTGTGGAGAAAACGTATGCCAGCTACCGTCACGTGTCAGTACCTTCGAAAGGATGGATAACGTATGGGGGGGGGGGGGCCCAGGCGGAAAGTTCCCGACACTCATCTGGGTCGAAGTGCCCTTTGGCGAAACCGTTCTTCAGCTAACATCTTGTATCACTCCCGGAGAAGCGTTGGACAGCCTATGCAGGGAACCGTGTGACAAGTGACCTGTATTCGGTCCTCTGAAAGAGCGCTGGGCAGAACCCGTGTCGGAACCGACACCTTGTTTGACTTCGAACACTGCGAAGACGCAGTCTGACCTGTACACTCAGGGCCAGAGAGTCCTCTATGAGAGTCAAGAGTGTGGGAACCACATCTTTCCGCTAACGTCTCCATGCTCCGCCTTGGAAGAGGCGGAACACGGACGTGAGGCTTAGAGCGAAAGCGCCATACGCGCAGCGGGGTCCCACGGCACTTGGCGGTTACGTGGTTTCAAGTGACATCTTGTGTCCCTGCGCGGGAATTGTTTGAAATTCCACACGGCCAACGATGGGGAAGGTGTCCTTTCCGCGACGGTGCGTAGGCACAGTGGGGAGCAACCTTGTTCAAACTAACACCTTGCTTGTTTCCCAAAGGCAGATCTGTTGGCAAACCGGGGGGCGGGCGCGGGGGGGGGGGGAGGGGCGGGGAGGGAGGGCCCAGATAGACCGAGAGTGCCACACACTCAATTCTGTGAAACAACACAATGGGGAAACCGTCCTTCCACGATCGCCTCGTTTCGCCAAGTTGGAAATGTCCGTATCCCTACGCGTGGCACACGAGCTATGGGCCGTCTACTCGACTCCGTGAAGGAACACTGTGGGCACACCGTCTCGCAGCTACCAACAGGTTTGACGATGTCAGAAATGTTTCCAACGGTATGCGGGGCTAGGCAGCAAGTGCCCTATAGGAAACGCTAGGAAGAGACGCCGTGGTGAGCCAGTCTTTCCAACAAGAGCTCCCGTGACGAAGTGAGCCCGGTGTGCAAACCTAGGCGGGGCCCACAAGGTGAGCGCCACACACGCAAATTTGCCAAAGGACACTGTGCGACAAGCAACTCTTCACCGACATCTTGTCTCACAAAGTTAGAAGTGGGTGCACCCCTAGGCAGGGACGCTGCCCAAAGTGCCAGCTGCTCAACCCGGCCAAACTGCACCTGGGGAAAATCATCTTTCAGGTACGATGTGGCAGAGCTTCCTTCGAACTGTCAGAAATGCAAAGCGGGTCCCGGTGGGGAAAGTGACACATGCCAGCCCACTGGGAAAGAATGCTGTGGAGAAACCGTCCTTCGAGGAGACTCTTGTTTCCCTCTGCGACAACCGTTGGCAAACTTCTGTGGGGCTCTGAAGCATGTGCCTGCCGTTTACGCGATTCTGTGAAACAAGACAGCGGGCCAACCAGCCTTCGTCTAACGTCTCGTGGCATTGATACCGTTGGAAGTGTGGGAAATCCTAGGCGGCGCCCACAAGCTCGTTGCCCCTAGACTCAACCCTGGGCAAGAACACTGTGGGCAAACCACCCTTTCCCTAAACGTCGTGCGTCTCCCCGTTACCACTGTTGGAAAACCTGTGCCGGGACTGTGCGGACCGTCTCCTACACGCCACTCTGTCCGGGGGCACTCGGGCGATACTTCACTCAAACTCAGGTCTTTTCTCCCCACGTTACAAGTGTTGAGAAGCCTATGCGGGGAACCATGGGGAAGGTGACCGTCACTCGATATTGTGAGAGGGGACTTTGGAGAACCCATCTTTGAAGGAAAAGCTTGGGTCCCGACGTGACACCTGTGAGGAGACTGAAGCGGGCCCGAGGGAGACAGTGCCATTTCCTCCATGCTGTGAAACAGCCCGGTGGGCATAGCACCCTTCCTCCGACGTCTCGTGGCACCGATGTGGAAGCGTGGGAAATCCTGCGCGGCGCCCCCAAGCTCACTGCCGTAGACTCGACTCTGTGAAAGAACACTGTGGGCAACCCACCTTTTCCCTAACATCGTGTTTCCCTCAGTTACAACCGTTGGAAAACCTGTGCCGGGACTGTGCGGGCAGTCTCCTGTACTCAGCGCTGTCCCCCTGCACGTGGGGGAAATCGTCTCTCGACCAACGTCTTGTCTCCCTCCGTGACACGTGTTTGTTTGAAGACTCATGCGGGGAACCACCTGGAAGGTGAACTTTCCTCGATATGGAGAGACGATACCGTGGAGAAACCCTTTAGCTCAAGGAACGTCTTGTTTCCGTATGGGACAACTGTGTGAAAACGTATGTGGGACCTAGGAGGGAAGGGCCTGCCCTATCCCCCTCTCGGTGACACAACACACTGGGCCAACCATCCCTCGTCTAGCGTCTCGTTTCTCTAAGTTGGAAGTGTCGGAAACCCGACGCGGCTTCCAGAGCGGATTGCGCTGTACTCAAGTCTGTGAAAGAACACTGTGGGCAAACCACCTTTTCCCGAACATCTTGCTGCTCTCAGTCAGAACTGTTGGAAAACCTGCGCTGGGACTCTGCGGAAAGAGCCACATACTCAAGTCTGTCCCACTGCACATGGGGGCGAACGTCGCTCCAGTCACGTCTTTTCTTTCCTACGTGACACGTGTTTGGAAACCTAGGCAGGGAACCATGGGCAAGGTGACCTTGGCTCGATATGGGGAGAGGGAACTTGGGAGGACCCATCTTTCGGGGAAAAGCTTGTGTCACGACGTGAAAACTGTTTGAAAACTCCAGCGGGACCTAGGAAAAGGTGCCATTGACACAGTTCTGGGAAACAACACTGTGGGCCAACCATCCCTCGCCCCACATGTCGTGTCACCAAGTTGGAAGTGTTTGAAACCCTCAGCGGGGCCCACAGTCCAACTGCCATGGAGTCCACTCTGTGAAAGCACTCTGTGAAAGCGGGCAAGCCGTCTTGTCACGAGCATCTCGGTTCTCGCAGTGAGAACCGTTGGCGACCCTGTGCTGGGACTGTGCGGCAAGCGTCTTCTACTCAAGACGTGTGTCCACGTGCACTTGGGGGAAAACGTCTTTGAACAGACACCTCGTCTCCCCACGTTCCAAGTGTTTGGAGACCTAGGCGGGGCACCGTGGGGATGGTGACCCGCCCTCCATATTGTGAGAGGGCACTGGGGAGAAGCCATCATTCAACGAACATCTTGTTGTTTCCCCGAGTTCGTTTTGAAAACCTACGTGGGGGCCTATGACGAAAAGGCCATTTCCTCCATTCTCGGAAAGCACTTCCGAAGGGATCCCAGCGACTCAAGTAACTGACCTCCTGGATCCCAGAGTTGAACGTGTTTGAAATCCTATGCGGAGAACCACGTGGAAGGGGACCTTTTCCCCACCGGTGAAGGACTCGTGTGGAGAAAACGTATGCCAGCTACCGTCACGTGTCAGTACCTTCGAAAGGATGGATAACGTATGGGGGGGGGGGGGGCCCAGGCGGAAAGTTCCCGACACTCATCTGGGTCGAAGTGCCCTTTGGCGAAACCGTTCTTCAGCTAACATCTTGTATCACTCCCGGAGAAGCGTTGGACAGCCTATGCAGGGAACCGTGTGACAAGTGACCTGTATTCGGTCCTCTGAAAGAGCGCTGGGCAGAACCCGTGTCGGAACCGACACCTTGTTTGACTTCGAACACTGCGAAGACGCAGTCTGACCTGTACACTCAGGGCCAGAGAGTCCTCTATGAGAATCAAGAGTGTGGGAACCACATCTTTCCGCTAACGTCTCCATGCTCCGCCTTGGAAGAGGCGGAACACGGACGTGAGGCTTAGAGCGAAAGCGCCATACGCGCAGCGGGGTCCCACGGCACTTGGCGGTTACGTGGTTTCAAGTGACATCTTGTGTCCCTGCGCGGGAATTGTTTGAAATTCCACACGGCCAACGATGGGGAAGGTGTCCTTTCCGCGACGGTGCGTAGGCACAGTGGGGAGCAACCTTGTTCAAACTAACACCTTGCTTGTTTCCCAAAGGCAGATCTGTTGGCAAACCGGGGGGCGGGCGCGGGGGGGGGGGAGGGGCGGGGAGGGAGGGCCCAGATAGACCGAGAGTGCCACACACTCAATTCTGTGAAACAACACAATGGGGAAACCGTCCTTCCACGATCGCCTCGTTTCGCCAAGTTGGAAATGTCCGTATCCCTACGCGTGGCACACGAGCTATGGGCCGTCTACTCGACTCCGTGAAGGAACACTGTGGGCACACCGTCTCGCAGCTACCAACAGGTTTGACGATGTCAGAAATGTTTCCAACGGTATGCGGGGCTAGGCAGCAAGTGCCCTATAGGAAACGCTAGGAAGAGACGCCGTGGTGAGCCAGTCTTTCCAACAAGAGCTCCCGTGACGAAGTGAGCCCGGTGTGCAAACCTAGGCGGGGCCCACAAGGTGAGCGCCACACACGCAAATTTGCCAAAGGACACTGTGCGACAAGCAACTCTTCACCGACATCTTGTCTCACAAAGTTAGAAGTGGGTGCACCCCTAGGCAGGGACGCTGCCCAAAGTGCCAGCTGCTCAACCCGGCCAAACTGCACCTGGGGAAAATCATCTTTCAGGTACGATGTGGCAGAGCTTCCTTCGAACTGTCAGAAATGCAAAGCGGGTCCCGGTGGGGAAAGTGACACATGCCAGCCCACTGGGAAAGAATGCTGTGGAGAAACCGTCCTTCGAGGAGACTCTTGTTTCCCTCTGCGACAACCGTTGGCAAACTTCTGTGGGGCTCTGAAGCATGTGCCTGCCGTTTACGCGATTCTGTGAAACAAGACAGCGGGCCAACCAGCCTTCGTCTAACGTCTCGTGGCATTGATACCGTTGGAAGTGTGGGAAATCCTAGGCGGCGCCCACAAGCTCGTTGCCCCTAGACTCAACCCTGGGCAAGAACACTGTGGGCAAACCACCCTTTCCCTAAACGTCGTGCGTCTCCCCGTTACCACTGTTGGAAAACCTGTGCCGGGACTGTGCGGACCGTCTCCTACACGCCACTCTGTCCGGGGGCACTCGGGCGATACTTCACTCAAACTCAGGTCTTTTCTCCCCACGTTACAAGTGTTGAGAAGCCTATGCGGGGAACCATGGGGAAGGTGACCGTCACTCGATATTGTGAGAGGGGACTTTGGAGAACCCATCTTTGAAGGAAAAGCTTGGGTCCCGACGTGACACCTGTGAGGAGACTGAAGCGGGCCCGAGGGAGACAGTGCCATTTCCTCCATGCTGTGAAACAGCCCGGTGGGCATAGCACCCTTCCTCCGACGTCTCGTGGCACCGATGTGGAAGCGTGGGAAATCCTGCGCGGCGCCCCCAAGCTCACTGCCGTAGACTCGACTCTGTGAAAGAACACTGTGGGCAACCCACCTTTTCCCTAACATCGTGTTTCCCTCAGTTACAACCGTTGGAAAACCTGTGCCGGGACTGTGCGGGCAGTCTCCTGTACTCAGCGCTGTCCCCCTGCACGTGGGGGAAATCGTCTCTCGACCAACGTCTTGTCTCCCTACGTGACACGTGTTTGTTTGAAGACTCATGCGGGGAACCACCTGGAAGGTGAACTTTCCTCGATATGGAGAGACGATACCGTGGAGAAACCCTTTAGCTCAAGGAACGTCTTGTTTCCGTATGGGACAACTGTGTGAAAACGTATGTGGGACCTAGGAGGGAAGGGCCTGCCCTATCCTCCTCTCGGTGACACAACACACTGGGCCAACCATCCCTCGTCTAGCGTCTCGTTTCTCTAAGTTGGAAGTGTCGGAAACCCGACGCGGCTTCCAGAGCGGATTGCGCTGTACTCAAGTCTGTGAAAGAACACTGTGGGCAAACCACCTTTTCCCGAACATCTTGCTGCTCTCAGTCAGAACTGTTGGAAAACCTGCGCTGGGACTCTGCGGAAAGAGCCACATACTCAAGTCTGTCCCACTGCACATGGGGGCGAACGTCGCTCCAGTCACGTCTTTTCTTTCCTACGTGACACGTGTTTGGAAACCTAGGCAGGGAACCATGGGCAAGGTGACCTTGGCTCGATATGGGGAGAGGGAACTTGGGAGGACCCATCTTTCGGGGAAAAGCTTGTGTCACGACGTGAAAACTGTTTGAAAACTCCAGCGGGACCTAGGAAAAGGTGCCATTGACACAGTTCTGGGAAACAACACTGTGGGCCAACCATCCCTCGCCCCACATGTCGTGTCACCAAGTTGGAAGTGTTTGAAACCCTCAGCGGGGCCCACAGTCCAACTGCCATGGAGTCCACTCTGTGAAAGCACTCTGTGAAAGCGGGCAAGCCGTCTTGTCACGAGCATCTCGGTTCTCGCAGTGAGAACCGTTGGCGACCCTGTGCTGGGACTGTGCGGCAAGCGTCTTCTACTCAAGACGTGTGTCCACGTGCACTTGGGGGAAAACGTCTTTGAACAGACACCTCGTCTCCCCACGTTCCAAGTGTTTGGAGACCTAGGCGGGGCACCGTGGGGATGGTGACCCGCCCTCCATATTGTGAGAGGGCACTGGGGAGAAGCCATCATTCAACGAACATCTTGTTGTTTCCCCGAGTTCGTTTTGAAAACCTACGTGGGGGCCTATGACGAAAAGGCCATTTCCTCCATTCTCGGAAAGCACTTCCGAAGGGATCCCAGCGACTCAAGTAACTGACCTCCTGGATCCCAGAGTTGAACGTGTTTGAAATCCTATGCGGAGAACCACGTGGAAGGGGACCTTTTCCCCACCGGTGAAGGACTCGTGTGGAGAAAACGTATGCCAGCTACCGTCACGTGTCAGTACCTTCGAAAGGATGGATAACGTATGGGGGGGGGGGGGGCCCAGGCGGAAAGTTCCCGACACTCATCTGGGTCGAAGTGCCCTTTGGCGAAACCGTTCTTCAGCTAACATCTTGTATCACTCCCGGAGAAGCGTTGGACAGCCTATGCAGGGAACCGTGTGACAAGTGACCTGTATTCGGTCCTCTGAAAGAGCGCTGGGCAGAACCCGTGTCGGAACCGACACCTTGTTTGACTTCGAACACTGCGAAGACGCAGTCTGACCTGTACACTCAGGGCCAGAGAGTCCTCTATGAGAATCAAGAGTGTGGGAACCACATCTTTCCGCTAACGTCTCCATGCTCCGCCTTGGAAGAGGCGGAACACGGACGTGAGGCTTAGAGCGAAAGCGCCATACGCGCAGCGGGGTCCCACGGCACTTGGCGGTTACGTGGTTTCAAGTGACATCTTGTGTCCCTGCGCGGGAATTGTTTGAAATTCCACACGGCCAACGATGGGGAAGGTGTCCTTTCCGCGACGGTGCGTAGGCACAGTGGGGAGCAACCTTGTTCAAACTAACACCTTGCTTGTTTCCCAAAGGCAGATCTGTTGGCAAACCGGGGGGCGGGCGCGGGGGGGGGGGGAGGGGCGGGGAGGGAGGGCCCAGATAGACCGAGAGTGCCACACACTCAATTCTGTGAAACAACACAATGGGGAAACCGTCCTTCCACGATCGCCTCGTTTCGCCAAGTTGGAAATGTCCGTATCCCTACGCGTGGCACACGAGCTATGGGCCGTCTACTCGACTCCGTGAAGGAACACTGTGGGCACACCGTCTCGCAGCTACCAACAGGTTTGACGATGTCAGAAATGTTTCCAACGGTATGCGGGGCTAGGCAGCAAGTGCCCTATAGGAAACGCTAGGAAGAGACGCCGTGGTGAGCCAGTCTTTCCAACAAGAGCTCCCGTGACGAAGTGAGCCCGGTGTGCAAACCTAGGCGGGGCCCACAAGGTGAGCGCCACACACGCAAATTTGCCAAAGGACACTGTGCGACAAGCAACTCTTCACCGACATCTTGTCTCACAAAGTTAGAAGTGGGTGCACCCCTAGGCAGGGACGCTGCCCAAAGTGCCAGCTGCTCAACCCGGCCAAACTGCACCTGGGGAAAATCATCTTTCAGGTACGATGTGGCAGAGCTTCCTTCGAACTGTCAGAAATGCAAAGCGGGTCCCGGTGGGGAAAGTGACACATGCCAGCCCACTGGGAAAGAATGCTGTGGAGAAACCGTCCTTCGAGGAGACTCTTGTTTCCCTCTGCGACAACCGTTGGCAAACTTCTGTGGGGCTCTGAAGCATGTGCCTGCCGTTTACGCGATTCTGTGAAACAAGACAGCGGGCCAACCAGCCTTCGTCTAACGTCTCGTGGCATTGATACCGTTGGAAGTGTGGGAAATCCTAGGCGGCGCCCACAAGCTCGTTGCCCCTAGACTCAACCCTGGGCAAGAACACTGTGGGCAAACCACCCTTTCCCTAAACGTCGTGCGTCTCCCCGTTACCACTGTTGGAAAACCTGTGCCGGGACTGTGCGGACCGTCTCCTACACGCCACTCTGTCCGGGGGCACTCGGGCGATACTTCACTCAAACTCAGGTCTTTTCTCCCCACGTTACAAGTGTTGAGAAGCCTATGCGGGGAACCATGGGGAAGGTGACCGTCACTCGATATTGTGAGAGGGGACTTTGGAGAACCCATCTTTGAAGGAAAAGCTTGGGTCCCGACGTGACACCTGTGAGGAGACTGAAGCGGGCCCGAGGGAGACAGTGCCATTTCCTCCATGCTGTGAAACAGCCCGGTGGGCATAGCACCCTTCCTCCGACGTCTCGTGGCACCGATGTGGAAGCGTGGGAAATCCTGCGCGGCGCCCCCAAGCTCACTGCCGTAGACTCGACTCTGTGAAAGAACACTGTGGGCAACCCACCTTTTCCCTAACATCGTGTTTCCCTCAGTTACAACCGTTGGAAAACCTGTGCCGGGACTGTGCGGGCAGTCTCCTGTACTCAGCGCTGTCCCCCTGCACGTGGGGGAAATCGTCTCTCGACCAACGTCTTGTCTCCCTCCGTGACACGTGTTTGTTTGAAGACTCATGCGGGGAACCACCTGGAAGGTGAACTTTCCTCGATATGGAGAGACGATACCGTGGAGAAACCCTTTAGCTCAAGGAACGTCTTGTTTCCGTATGGGACAACTGTGTGAAAACGTATGTGGGACCTAGGAGGGAAGGGCCTGCCCTATCCTCCTCTCGGTGACACAACACACTGGGCCAACCATCCTTCGTCTAGCGTCTCGTTTCTCTAAGTTGGAAGTGTCGGAAACCCGACGCGGCTTCCAGAGCGGATTGCGCTGTACTCAAGTCTGTGAAAGAACACTGTGGGCAAACCACCTTTTCCCGAACATCTTGCTGCTCTCAGTCAGAACTGTTGGAAAACCTCCGCTGGGACTCTGCGGAAAGAGCCACATACTCAAGTCTGTCCCACTGCACATGGGGGCGAACGTCGCTCCAGTCACGTCTTTTCTTTCCTACGTGACACGTGTTTGGAAACCTAGGCAGGGAACCATGGGCAAGGTGACCTTGGCTCGATATGGGGAGAGGGAACTTGGGAGGACCCATCTTTCGGGGAAAAGCTTGTGTCACGACGTGAAAACTGTTTGAAAACTCCAGCGGGACCTAGGAAAAGGTGCCATTGACACAGTTCTGGGAAACAACACTGTGGGCCAACCATCCCTCGCCCCACATGTCGTGTCACCAAGTTGGAAGTGTTTGAAACCCTCAGCGGGGCCCACAGTCCAACTGCCATGGAGTCCACTCTGTGAAAGCACTCTGTGAAAGCGGGCAAGCCGTCTTGTCACGAGCATCTCGGTTCTCGCAGTGAGAACCGTTGGCGACCCTGTGCTGGGACTGTGCGGCAAGCGTCTTCTACTCAAGACGTGTGTCCACGTGCACTTGGGGGAAAACGTCTTTGAACAGACACCTCGTCTCCCCACGTTCCAAGTGTTTGGAGACCTAGGCGGGGCACCGTGGGGATGGTGACCCGCCCTCCATATTGTGAGAGGGCACTGGGGAGAAGCCATCATTCAACGAACATCTTGTTGTTTCCCCGAGTTCGTTTTGAAAACCTACGTGGGGGCCTATGACGAAAAGGCCATTTCCTCCATTCTCGGAAAGCACTTCCGAAGGGATCCCAGCGACTCAAGTAACTGACCTCCTGGATCCCAGAGTTGAACGTGTTTGAAATCCTATGCGGAGAACCACGTGGAAGGGGACCTTTTCCCCACCGGTGAAGGACTCGTGTGGAGAAAACGTATGCCAGCTACCGTCACGTGTCAGTACCTTCGAAAGGATGGATAACGTATGGGGGGGGGGGGGGGGCCCAGGCGGAAAGTTCCCGACACTCATCTGGGTCGAAGTGCCCTTTGGCGAAACCGTTCTTCAGCTAACATCTTGTATCACTCCCGGAGAAGCGTTGGACAGCCTATGCAGGGAACCGTGTGACAAGTGACCTGTATTCGGTCCTCTGAAAGAGCGCTGGGCAGAACCCGTGTCGGAACCGACCCCTTGTTTGACTTCGAACACTGCGAAGACGCAGTCTGACCTGTACACTCAGGGCCAGAGAGTCCTCTATGAGAATCAAGAGTGTGGGAACCACATCTTTCCGCTAACGTCTCCATGCTCCGCCTTGGAAGAGGCGGAACACGGACGTGAGGCTTAGAGCGAAAGCGCCATACGCGCAGCGGGGTCCCACGGCACTTGGCGGTTACGTGGTTTCAAGTGACATCTTGTGTCCCTGCGCGGGAATTGTTTGAAATTCCACACGGCCAACGATGGGGAAGGTGTCCTTTCCGCGACGGTGCGTAGGCACAGTGGGGAGCAACCTTGTTCAAACTAACACCTTGCTTGTTTCCCAAAGGCAGATCTGTTGGCAAACCGGGGGGCGGGCGCGGGGGGGGGGGAGGGGCGGGGAGGGAGGGCCCAGATAGACCGAGAGTGCCACACACTCAATTCTGTGAAACAACACAATGGGGAAACCGTCCTTCCACGATCGCCTCGTTTCGCCAAGTTGGAAATGTCCGTATCCCTACGCGTGGCACACGAGCTATGGGCCGTCTACTCGACTCCGTGAAGGAACACTGTGGGCACACCGTCTCGCAGCTACCAACAGGTTTGACGATGTCAGAAATGTTTCCAACGGTATGCGGGGCTAGGCAGCAAGTGCCCTATAGGAAACGCTAGGAAGAGACGCCGTGGTGAGCCAGTCTTTCCAACAAGAGCTCCCGTGACGAAGTGAGCCCGGTGTGCAAACCTAGGCGGGGCCCACAAGGTGAGCGCCACACACGCAAATTTGCCAAAGGACACTGTGCGACAAGCAACTCTTCACCGACATCTTGTCTCACAAAGTTAGAAGTGGGTGCACCCCTAGGCAGGGACGCTGCCCAAAGTGCCAGCTGCTCAACCCGGCCAAACTGCACCTGGGGAAAATCATCTTTCAGGTACGATGTGGCAGAGCTTCCTTCGAACTGTCAGAAATGCAAAGCGGGTCCCGGTGGGGAAAGTGACACATGCCAGCCCACTGGGAAAGAATGCTGTGGAGAAACCGTCCTTCGAGGAGACTCTTGTTTCCCTCTGCGACAACCGTTGGCAAACTTCTGTGGGGCTCTGAAGCATGTGCCTGCCGTTTACGCGATTCTGTGAAACAAGACAGCGGGCCAACCAGCCTTCGTCTAACGTCTCGTGGCATTGATACCGTTGGAAGTGTGGGAAATCCTAGGCGGCGCCCACAAGCTCGTTGCCCCTAGACTCAACCCTGGGCAAGAACACTGTGGGCAAACCACCCTTTCCCTAAACGTCGTGCGTCTCCCCGTTACCACTGTTGGAAAACCTGTGCCGGGACTGTGCGGACCGTCTCCTACACGCCACTCTGTCCGGGGGCACTCGGGCGATACTTCACTCAAACTCAGGTCTTTTCTCCCCACGTTACAAGTGTTGAGAAGCCTATGCGGGGAACCATGGGGAAGGTGACCGTCACTCGATATTGTGAGAGGGGACTTTGGAGAACCCATCTTTGAAGGAAAAGCTTGGGTCCCGACGTGACACCTGTGAGGAGACTGAAGCGGGCCCGAGGGAGACAGTGCCATTTCCTCCATGCTGTGAAACAGCCCGGTGGGCATAGCACCCTTCCTCCGACGTCTCGTGGCACCGATGTGGAAGCGTGGGAAATCCTGCGCGGCGCCCCCAAGCTCACTGCCGTAGACTCGACTCTGTGAAAGAACACTGTGGGCAACCCACCTTTTCCCTAACATCGTGTTTCCCTCAGTTACAACCGTTGGAAAACCTGTGCCGGGACTGTGCGGGCAGTCTCCTGTACTCAGCGCTGTCCCCCTGCACGTGGGGGAAATCGTCTCTCGACCAACGTCTTGTCTCCCTCCGTGACACGTGTTTGTTTGAAGACTCATGCGGGGAACCACCTGGAAGGTGAACTTTCCTCGATATGGAGAGACGATACCGTGGAGAAACCCTTTAGCTCAAGGAACGTCTTGTTTCCGTATGGGACAACTGTGTGAAAACGTATGTGGGACCTAGGAGGGAAGGGCCTGCCCTATCCTCCTCTCGGTGACACAACACACTGGGCCAACCATCCCTCGTCTAGCGTCTCGTTTCTCTAAGTTGGAAGTGTCGGAAACCCGACGCGGCTTCCAGAGCGGATTGCGCTGTACTCAAGTCTGTGAAAGAACACTGTGGGCAAACCACCTTTTCCCGAACATCTTGCTGCTCTCAGTCAGAACTGTTGGAAAACCTGCGCTGGGACTCTGCGGAAAGAGCCACATACTCAAGTCTGTCCCACTGCACATGGGGGCGAACGTCGCTCCAGTCACGTCTTTTCTTTCCTACGTGACACGTGTTTGGAAACCTAGGCAGGGAACCATGGGCAAGGTGACCTTGGCTCGATATGGGGAGAGGGAACTTGGGAGGACCCATCTTTCGGGGAAAAGCTTGTGTCACGACGTGAAAACTGTTTGAAAACTCCAGCGGGACCTAGGAAAAGGTGCCATTGACACAGTTCTGGGAAACAACACTGTGGGCCAACCATCCCTCGCCCCACATGTCGTGTCACCAAGTTGGAAGTGTTTGAAACCCTCAGCGGGGCCCACAGTCCAACTGCCATGGAGTCCACTCTGTGAAAGCACTCTGTGAAAGCGGGCAAGCCGTCTTGTCACGAGCATCTCGGTTCTCGCAGTGAGAACCGTTGGCGACCCTGTGCTGGGACTGTGCGGCAAGCGTCTTCTACTCAAGACGTGTGTCCACGTGCACTTGGGGGAAAACGTCTTTGAACAGACACCTCGTCTCCCCACGTTCCAAGTGTTTGGAGACCTAGGCGGGGCACCGTGGGGATGGTGACCCGCCCTCCATATTGTGAGAGGGCACTGGGGAGAAGCCATCATTCAACGAACATCTTGTTGTTTCCCCGAGTTCGTTTTGAAAACCTACGTGGGGGCCTATGACGAAAAGGCCATTTCCTCCATTCTCGGAAAGCACTTCCGAAGGGATCCCAGCGACTCAAGTAACTGACCTCCTGGATCCCAGAGTTGAACGTGTTTGAAATCCTATGCGGAGAACCACGTGGAAGGGGACCTTTTCCCCACCGGTGAAGGACTCGTGTGGAGAAAACGTATGCCAGCTACCGTCACGTGTCAGTACCTTCGAAAGGATGGATAACGTATGGGGGGGGGGGGGGCCCAGGCGGAAAGTTCCCGACACTCATCTGGGTCGAAGTGCCCTTTGGCGAAACCGTTCTTCAGCTAACATCTTGTATCACTCCCGGAGAAGCGTTGGACAGCCTATGCAGGGAACCGTGTGACAAGTGACCTGTATTCGGTCCTCTGAAAGAGCGCTGGGCAGAACCCGTGTCGGAACCGACACCTTGTTTGACTTCGAACACTGCGAAGACGCAGTCTGACCTGTACACTCAGGGCCAGAGAGTCCTCTATGAGAATCAAGAGTGTGGGAACCACATCTTTCCGCTAACGTCTCCATGCTCCGCCTTGGAAGAGGCGGAACACGGACGTGAGGCTTAGAGCGAAAGCGCCATACGCGCAGCGGGGTCCCACGGCACTTGGCGGTTACGTGGTTTCAAGTGACATCTTGTGTCCCTGCGCGGGAATTGTTTGAAATTCCACACGGCCAACGATGGGGAAGGTGTCCTTTCCGCGACGGTGCGTAGGCACAGTGGGGAGCAACCTTGTGCAAACTAACACCTTGCTTGTTTCCCAAAGGCAGATCTGTTGGCAAACCGGGGGGCGGGCGCGGGGGGGGGGGGAGGGGCGGGGAGGGAGGGCCCAGATAGACCGAGAGTGCCACACACTCAATTCTGTGAAACAACACAATGGGGAAACCGTCCTTCCACGATCGCCTCGTTTCGCCAAGTTGGAAATGTCCGTATCCCTACGCGTGGCACACGAGCTATGGGCCGTCTACTCGACTCCGTGAAGGAACACTGTGGGCACACCGTCTCGCAGCTACCAACAGGTTTGACGATGTCAGAAATGTTTCCAACGGTATGCGGGGCTAGGCAGCAAGTGCCCTATAGGAAACGCTAGGAAGAGACGCCGTGGTGAGCCAGTCTTTCCAACAAGAGCTCCCGTGACGAAGTGAGCCCGGTGTGCAAACCTAGGCGGGGCCCACAAGGTGAGCGCCACACACGCAAATTTGCCAAAGGACACTGTGCGACAAGCAACTCTTCACCGACATCTTGTCTCACAAAGTTAGAAGTGGGTGCACCCCTAGGCAGGGACGCTGCCCAAAGTGCCAGCTGCTCAACCCGGCCAAACTGCACCTGGGGAAAATCATCTTTCAGGTACGATGTGGCAGAGCTTCCTTCGAACTGTCAGAAATGCAAAGCGGGTCCCGGTGGGGAAAGTGACACATGCCAGCCCACTGGGAAAGAATGCTGTGGAGAAACCGTCCTTCGAGGAGACTCTTGTTTCCCTCTGCGACAACCGTTGGCAAACTTCTGTGGGGCTCTGAAGCATGTGCCTGCCGTTTACGCGATTCTGTGAAACAAGACAGCGGGCCAACCAGCCTTCGTCTAACGTCTCGTGGCATTGATACCGTTGGAAGTGTGGGAAATCCTAGGCGGCGCCCACAAGCTCGTTGCCCCTAGACTCAACCCTGGGCAAGAACACTGTGGGCAAACCACCCTTTCCCTAAACGTCGTGCGTCTCCCCGTTACCACTGTTGGAAAACCTGTGCCGGGACTGTGCGGACCGTCTCCTACACGCCACTCTGTCCGGGGGCACTCGGGCGATACTTCACTCAAACTCAGGTCTTTTCTCCCCACGTTACAAGTGTTGAGAAGCCTATGCGGGGAACCATGGGGAAGGTGACCGTCACTCGATATTGTGAGAGGGGACTTTGGAGAACCCATCTTTGAAGGAAAAGCTTGGGTCCCGACGTGACACCTGTGAGGAGACTGAAGCGGGCCCGAGGGAGACAGTGCCATTTCCTCCATGCTGTGAAACAGCCCGGTGGGCATAGCACCCTTCCTCCGACGTCTCGTGGCACCGATGTGGAAGCGTGGGAAATCCTGCGCGGCGCCCCCAAGCTCACTGCCGTAGACTCGACTCTGTGAAAGAACACTGTGGGCAACCCACCTTTTCCCTAACATCGTGTTTCCCTCAGTTACAACCGTTGGAAAACCTGTGCCGGGACTGTGCGGGCAGTCTCCTGTACTCAGCGCTGTCCCCCTGCACGTGGGGGAAATCGTCTCTCGACCAACGTCTTGTCTCCCTACGTGACACGTGTTTGTTTGAAGACTCATGCGGGGAACCACCTGGAAGGTGAACTTTCCTCGATATGGAGAGACGATACCGTGGAGAAACCCTTTAGCTCAAGGAACGTCTTGTTTCCGTATGGGACAACTGTGTGAAAACGTATGTGGGACCTAGGAGGGAAGGGCCTGCCCTATCCTCCTCTCGGTGACACAACACACTGGGCCAACCATCCCTCGTCTAGCGTCTCGTTTCTCTAAGTTGGAAGTGTCGGAAACCCGACGCGGCTTCCAGAGCGGATTGCGCTGTACTCAAGTCTGTGAAAGAACACTGTGGGCAAACCACCTTTTCCCGAACATCTTGCTGCTCTCAGTCAGAACTGTTGGAAAACCTGCGCTGGGACTCTGCGGAAAGAGCCACATACTCAAGTCTGTCCCACTGCACATGGGGGCGAACGTCGCTCCAGTCACGTCTTTTCTTTCCTACGTGACACGTGTTTGGAAACCTAGGCAGGGAACCATGGGCAAGGTGACCTTGGCTCGATATGGGGAGAGGGAACTTGGGAGGACCCATCTTTCGGGGAAAAGCTTGTGTCACGACGTGAAAACTGTTTGAAAACTCCAGCGGGACCTAGGAAAAGGTGCCATTGACACAGTTCTGGGAAACAACACTGTGGGCCAACCATCCCTCGCCCCACATGTCGTGTCACCAAGTTGGAAGTGTTTGAAACCCTCAGCGGGGCCCACAGTCCAACTGCCATGGAGTCCACTCTGTGAAAGCACTCTGTGAAAGCGGGCAAGCCGTCTTGTCACGAGCATCTCGGTTCTCGCAGTGAGAACCGTTGGCGACCCTGTGCTGGGACTGTGCGGCAAGCGTCTTCTACTCAAGACGTGTGTCCACGTGCACTTGGGGGAAAACGTCTTTGAACAGACACCTCGTCTCCCCACGTTCCAAGTGTTTGGAGACCTAGGCGGGGCACCGTGGGGATGGTGACCCGCCCTCCATATTGTGAGAGGGCACTGGGGAGAAGCCATCATTCAACGAACATCTTGTTGTTTCCCCGAGTTCGTTTTGAAAACCTACGTGGGGGCCTATGACGAAAAGGCCATTTCCTCCATTCTCGGAAAGCACTTCCGAAGGGATCCCAGCGACTCAAGTAACTGACCTCCTGGATCCCAGAGTTGAACGTGTTTGAAATCCTATGCGGAGAACCACGTGGAAGGGGACCTTTTCCCCACCGGTGAAGGACTCGTGTGGAGAAAACGTATGCCAGCTACCGTCACGTGTCAGTACCTTCGAAAGGATGGATAACGTATGGGGGGGGGGGGGGGGGCCCAGGCGGAAAGTTCCCGACACTCATCTGGGTCGAAGTGCCCTTTGGCGAAACCGTTCTTCAGCTAACATCTTGTATCACTCCCGGAGAAGCGTTGGACAGCCTATGCAGGGAACCGTGTGACAAGTGACCTGTATTCGGTCCTCTGAAAGAGCGCTGGGCAGAACCCGTGTCGGAACCGACCCCTTGTTTGACTTCGAACACTGCGAAGACGCAGTCTGACCTGTACACTCAGGGCCAGAGAGTCCTCTATGAGAATCAAGAGTGTGGGAACCACATCTTTCCGCTAACGTCTCCATGCTCCGCCTTGGAAGAGGCGGAACACGGACGTGAGGCTTAGAGCGAAAGCGCCATACGCGCAGCGGGGTCCCACGGCACTTGGCGGTTACGTGGTTTCAAGTGACATCTTGTGTCCCTGCGCGGGAATTGTTTGAAATTCCACACGGCCAACGATGGGGAAGGTGTCCTTTCCGCGACGGTGCGTAGGCACAGTGGGGAGCAACCTTGTTCAAACTAACACCTTGCTTGTTTCCCAAAGGCAGATCTGTTGGCAAACCGGGGGGCGGGCGCGGGGGGGGGGGAGGGGCGGGGAGGGAGGGCCCAGATAGACCGAGAGTGCCACACACTCAATTCTGTGAAACAACACAATGGGGAAACCGTCCTTCCACGATCGCCTCGTTTCGCCAAGTTGGAAATGTCCGTATCCCTACGCGTGGCACACGAGCTATGGGCCGTCTACTCGACTCCGTGAAGGAACACTGTGGGCACACCGTCTCGCAGCTACCAACAGGTTTGACGATGTCAGAAATGTTTCCAACGGTATGCGGGGCTAGGCAGCAAGTGCCCTATAGGAAACGCTAGGAAGAGACGCCGTGGTGAGCCAGTCTTTCCAACAAGAGCTCCCGTGACGAAGTGAGCCCGGTGTGCAAACCTAGGCGGGGCCCACAAGGTGAGCGCCACACACGCAAATTTGCCAAAGGACACTGTGCGACAAGCAACTCTTCACCGACATCTTGTCTCACAAAGTTAGAAGTGGGTGCACCCCTAGGCAGGGACGCTGCCCAAAGTGCCAGCTGCTCAACCCGGCCAAACTGCACCTGGGGAAAATCATCTTTCAGGTACGATGTGGCAGAGCTTCCTTCGAACTGTCAGAAATGCAAAGCGGGTCCCGGTGGGGAAAGTGACACATGCCAGCCCACTGGGAAAGAATGCTGTGGAGAAACCGTCCTTCGAGGAGACTCTTGTTTCCCTCTGCGACAACCGTTGGCAAACTTCTGTGGGGCTCTGAAGCATGTGCCTGCCGTTTACGCGATTCTGTGAAACAAGACAGCGGGCCAACCAGCCTTCGTCTAACGTCTCGTGGCATTGATACCGTTGGAAGTGTGGGAAATCCTAGGCGGCGCCCACAAGCTCGTTGCCCCTAGACTCAACCCTGGGCAAGAACACTGTGGGCAAACCACCCTTTCCCTAAACGTCGTGCGTCTCCCCGTTACCACTGTTGGAAAACCTGTGCCGGGACTGTGCGGACCGTCTCCTACACGCCACTCTGTCCGGGGGCACTCGGGCGATACTTCACTCAAACTCAGGTCTTTTCTCCCCACGTTACAAGTGTTGAGAAGCCTATGCGGGGAACCATGGGGAAGGTGACCGTCACTCGATATTGTGAGAGGGGACTTTGGAGAACCCATCTTTGAAGGAAAAGCTTGGGTCCCGACGTGACACCTGTGAGGAGACTGAAGCGGGCCCGAGGGAGACAGTGCCATTTCCTCCATGCTGTGAAACAGCCCGGTGGGCATAGCACCCTTCCTCCGACGTCTCGTGGCACCGATGTGGAAGCGTGGGAAATCCTGCGCGGCGCCCCCAAGCTCACTGCCGTAGACTCGACTCTGTGAAAGAACACTGTGGGCAACCCACCTTTTCCCTAACATCGTGTTTCCCTCAGTTACAACCGTTGGAAAACCTGTGCCGGGACTGTGCGGGCAGTCTCCTGTACTCAGCGCTGTCCCCCTGCACGTGGGGGAAATCGTCTCTCGACCAACGTCTTGTCTCCCTCCGTGACACGTGTTTGTTTGAAGACTCATGCGGGGAACCACCTGGAAGGTGAACTTTCCTCGATATGGAGAGACGATACCGTGGAGAAACCCTTTAGCTCAAGGAACGTCTTGTTTCCGTATGGGACAACTGTGTGAAAACGTATGTGGGACCTAGGAGGGAAGGGCCTGCCCTATCCTCCTCTCGGTGACACAACACACTGGGCCAACCATCCTTCGTCTAGCGTCTCGTTTCTCTAAGTTGGAAGTGTCGGAAACCCGACGCGGCTTCCAGAGCGGATTGCGCTGTACTCAAGTCTGTGAAAGAACACTGTGGGCAAACCACCTTTTCCCGAACATCTTGCTGCTCTCAGTCAGAACTGTTGGAAAACCTGCGCTGGGACTCTGCGGAAAGAGCCACATACTCAAGTCTGTCCCACTGCACATGGGGGCGAACGTCGCTCCAGTCACGTCTTTTCTTTCCTACGTGACACGTGTTTGGAAACCTAGGCAGGGAACCATGGGCAAGGTGACCTTGGCTCGATATGGGGAGAGGGAACTTGGGAGGACCCATCTTTCGGGGAAAAGCTTGTGTCACGACGTGAAAACTGTTTGAAAACTCCAGCGGGACCTAGGAAAAGGTGCCATTGACACAGTTCTGGGAAACAACACTGTGGGCCAACCATCCCTCGCCCCACATGTCGTGTCACCAAGTTGGAAGTGTTTGAAACCCTCAGCGGGGCCCACAGTCCAACTGCCATGGAGTCCACTCTGTGAAAGCACTCTGTGAAAGCGGGCAAGCCGTCTTGTCACGAGCATCTCGGTTCTCGCAGTGAGAACCGTTGGCGACCCTGTGCTGGGACTGTGCGGCAAGCGTCTTCTACTCAAGACGTGTGTCCACGTGCACTTGGGGGAAAACGTCTTTGAACAGACACCTCGTCTCCCCACGTTCCAAGTGTTTGGAGACCTAGGCGGGGCACCGTGGGGATGGTGACCCGCCCTCCATATTGTGAGAGGGCACTGGGGAGAAGCCATCATTCAACGAACATCTTGTTGTTTCCCCGAGTTCGTTTTGAAAACCTACGTGGGGGCCTATGACGAAAAGGCCATTTCCTCCATTCTCGGAAAGCACTTCCGAAGGGATCCCAGCGACTCAAGTAACTGACCTCCTGGATCCCAGAGTTGAACGTGTTTGAAATCCTATGCGGAGAACCACGTGGAAGGGGACCTTTTCCCCACCGGTGAAGGACTCGTGTGGAGAAAACGTATGCCAGCTACCGTCACGTGTCAGTACCTTCGAAAGGATGGATAACGTATGGGGGGGGGGGGGGGGGCCCAGGCGGAAAGTTCCCGACACTCATCTGGGTCGAAGTGCCCTTTGGCGAAACCGTTCTTCAGCTAACATCTTGTATCACTCCCGGAGAAGCGTTGGACAGCCTATGCAGGGAACCGTGTGACAAGTGACCTGTATTCGGTCCTCTGAAAGAGCGCTGGGCAGAACCCGTGTCGGAACCGACCCCTTGTTTGACTTCGAACACTGCGAAGACGCAGTCTGACCTGTACACTCAGGGCCAGAGAGTCCTCTATGAGAATCAAGAGTGTGGGAACCACATCTTTCCGCTAACGTCTCCATGCTCCGCCTTGGAAGAGGCGGAACACGGACGTGAGGCTTAGAGCGAAAGCGCCATACGCGCAGCGGGGTCCCACGGCACTTGGCGGTTACGTGGTTTCAAGTGACATCTTGTGTCCCTGCGCGGGAATTGTTTGAAATTCCACACGGCCAACGATGGGGAAGGTGTCCTTTCCGCGACGGTGCGTAGGCACAGTGGGGAGCAACCTTGTGCAAACTAACACCTTGCTTGTTTCCCAAAGGCAGATCTGTTGGCAAACCGGGGGGCGGGCGCGGGGGGGGGGGGAGGGGCGGGGAGGGAGGGCCCAGATAGACCGAGAGTGCCACACACTCAATTCTGTGAAACAACACAATGGGGAAACCGTCCTTCCACGATCGCCTCGTTTCGCCAAGTTGGAAATGTCCGTATCCCTACGCGTGGCACACGAGCTATGGGCCGTCTACTCGACTCCGTGAAGGAACACTGTGGGCACACCGTCTCGCAGCTACCAACAGGTTTGACGATGTCAGAAATGTTTCCAACGGTATGCGGGGCTAGGCAGCAAGTGCCCTATAGGAAACGCTAGGAAGAGACGCCGTGGTGAGCCAGTCTTTCCAACAAGAGCTCCCGTGACGAAGTGAGCCCGGTGTGCAAACCTAGGCGGGGCCCACAAGGTGAGCGCCACACACGCAAATTTGCCAAAGGACACTGTGCGACAAGCAACTCTTCACCGACATCTTGTCTCACAAAGTTAGAAGTGGGTGCACCCCTAGGCAGGGACGCTGCCCAAAGTGCCAGCTGCTCAACCCGGCCAAACTGCACCTGGGGAAAATCATCTTTCAGGTACGATGTGGCAGAGCTTCCTTCGAACTGTCAGAAATGCAAAGCGGGTCCCGGTGGGGAAAGTGACACATGCCAGCCCACTGGGAAAGAATGCTGTGGAGAAACCGTCCTTCGAGGAGACTCTTGTTTCCCTCTGCGACAACCGTTGGCAAACTTCTGTGGGGCTCTGAAGCATGTGCCTGCCGTTTACGCGATTCTGTGAAACAAGACAGCGGGCCAACCAGCCTTCGTCTAACGTCTCGTGGCATTGATACCGTTGGAAGTGTGGGAAATCCTAGGCGGCGCCCACAAGCTCGTTGCCCCTAGACTCAACCCTGGGCAAGAACACTGTGGGCAAACCACCCTTTCCCTAAACGTCGTGCGTCTCCCCGTTACCACTGTTGGAAAACCTGTGCCGGGACTGTGCGGACCGTCTCCTACACGCCACTCTGTCCGGGGGCACTCGGGCGATACTTCACTCAAACTCAGGTCTTTTCTCCCCACGTTACAAGTGTTGAGAAGCCTATGCGGGGAACCATGGGGAAGGTGACCGTCACTCGATATTGTGAGAGGGGACTTTGGAGAACCCATCTTTGAAGGAAAAGCTTGGGTCCCGACGTGACACCTGTGAGGAGACTGAAGCGGGCCCGAGGGAGACAGTGCCATTTCCTCCATGCTGTGAAACAGCCCGGTGGGCATAGCACCCTTCCTCCGACGTCTCGTGGCACCGATGTGGAAGCGTGGGAAATCCTGCGCGGCGCCCCCAAGCTCACTGCCGTAGACTCGACTCTGTGAAAGAACACTGTGGGCAACCCACCTTTTCCCTAACATCGTGTTTCCCTCAGTTACAACCGTTGGAAAACCTGTGCCGGGACTGTGCGGGCAGTCTCCTGTACTCAGCGCTGTCCCCCTGCACGTGGGGGAAATCGTCTCTCGACCAACGTCTTGTCTCCCTCCGTGACACGTGTTTGTTTGAAGACTCATGCGGGGAACCACCTGGAAGGTGAACTTTCCTCGATATGGAGAGACGATACCGTGGAGAAACCCTTTAGCTCAAGGAACGTCTTGTTTCCGTATGGGACAACTGTGTGAAAACGTATGTGGGACCTAGGAGGGAAGGGCCTGCCCTATCCTCCTCTCGGTGACACAACACACTGGGCCAACCATCCTTCGTCTAGCGTCTCGTTTCTCTAAGTTGGAAGTGTCGGAAACCCGACGCGGCTTCCAGAGCGGATTGCGCTGTACTCAAGTCTGTGAAAGAACACTGTGGGCAAACCACCTTTTCCCGAACATCTTGCTGCTCTCAGTCAGAACTGTTGGAAAACCTGCGCTGGGACTCTGCGGAAAGAGCCACATACTCAAGTCTGTCCCACTGCACATGGGGGCGAACGTCGCTCCAGTCACGTCTTTTCTTTCCTACGTGACACGTGTTTGGAAACCTAGGCAGGGAACCATGGGCAAGGTGACCTTGGCTCGATATGGGGAGAGGGAACTTGGGAGGACCCATCTTTCGGGGAAAAGCTTGTGTCACGACGTGAAAACTGTTTGAAAACTCCAGCGGGACCTAGGAAAAGGTGCCATTGACACAGTTCTGGGAAACAACACTGTGGGCCAACCATCCCTCGCCCCACATGTCGTGTCACCAAGTTGGAAGTGTTTGAAACCCTCAGCGGGGCCCACAGTCCAACTGCCATGGAGTCCACTCTGTGAAAGCACTCTGTGAAAGCGGGCAAGCCGTCTTGTCACGAGCATCTCGGTTCTCGCAGTGAGAACCGTTGGCGACCCTGTGCTGGGACTGTGCGGCAAGCGTCTTCTACTCAAGACGTGTGTCCACGTGCACTTGGGGGAAAACGTCTTTGAACAGACACCTCGTCTCCCCACGTTCCAAGTGTTTGGAGACCTAGGCGGGGCACCGTGGGGATGGTGACCCGCCCTCCATATTGTGAGAGGGCACTGGGGAGAAGCCATCATTCAACGAACATCTTGTTGTTTCCCCGAGTTCGTTTTGAAAACCTACGTGGGGGCCTATGACGAAAAGGCCATTTCCTCCATTCTCGGAAAGCACTTCCGAAGGGATCCCAGCGACTCAAGTAACTGACCTCCTGGATCCCAGAGTTGAACGTGTTTGAAATCCTATGCGGAGAACCACGTGGAAGGGGACCTTTTCCCCACCGGTGAAGGACTCGTGTGGAGAAAACGTATGCCAGCTACCGTCACGTGTCAGTACCTTCGAAAGGATGGATAACGTATGGGGGGGGGGGGGGCCCAGGCGGAAAGTTCCCGACACTCATCTGGGTCGAAGTGCCCTTTGGCGAAACCGTTCTTCAGCTAACATCTTGTATCACTCCCGGAGAAGCGTTGGACAGCCTATGCAGGGAACCGTGTGACAAGTGACCTGTATTCGGTCCTCTGAAAGAGCGCTGGGCAGAACCCGTGTCGGAACCGACACCTTGTTTGACTTCGAACACTGCGAAGACGCAGTCTGACCTGTACACTCAGGGCCAGAGAGTCCTCTATGAGAATCAAGAGTGTGGGAACCACATCTTTCCGCTAACGTCTCCATGCTCCGCCTTGGAAGAGGCGGAACACGGACGTGAGGCTTAGAGCGAAAGCGCCATACGCGCAGCGGGGTCCCACGGCACTTGGCGGTTACGTGGTTTCAAGTGACATCTTGTGTCCCTGCGCGGGAATTGTTTGAAATTCCACACGGCCAACGATGGGGAAGGTGTCCTTTCCGCGACGGTGCGTAGGCACAGTGGGGAGCAACCTTGTGCAAACTAACACCTTGCTTGTTTCCCAAAGGCAGATCTGTTGGCAAACCGGGGGGCGGGCGCGGGGGGGGGGGGAGGGGCGGGGAGGGAGGGCCCAGATAGACCGAGAGTGCCACACACTCAATTCTGTGAAACAACACAATGGGGAAACCGTCCTTCCACGATCGCCTCGTTTCGCCAAGTTGGAAATGTCCGTATCCCTACGCGTGGCACACGAGCTATGGGCCGTCTACTCGACTCCGTGAAGGAACACTGTGGGCACACCGTCTCGCAGCTACCAACAGGTTTGACGATGTCAGAAATGTTTCCAACGGTATGCGGGGCTAGGCAGCAAGTGCCCTATAGGAAACGCTAGGAAGAGACGCCGTGGTGAGCCAGTCTTTCCAACAAGAGCTCCCGTGACGAAGTGAGCCCGGTGTGCAAACCTAGGCGGGGCCCACAAGGTGAGCGCCACACACGCAAATTTGCCAAAGGACACTGTGCGACAAGCAACTCTTCACCGACATCTTGTCTCACAAAGTTAGAAGTGGGTGCACCCCTAGGCAGGGACGCTGCCCAAAGTGCCAGCTGCTCAACCCGGCCAAACTGCACCTGGGGAAAATCATCTTTCAGGTACGATGTGGCAGAGCTTCCTTCGAACTGTCAGAAATGCAAAGCGGGTCCCGGTGGGGAAAGTGACACATGCCAGCCCACTGGGAAAGAATGCTGTGGAGAAACCGTCCTTCGAGGAGACTCTTGTTTCCCTCTGCGACAACCGTTGGCAAACTTCTGTGGGGCTCTGAAGCATGTGCCTGCCGTTTACGCGATTCTGTGAAACAAGACAGCGGGCCAACCAGCCTTCGTCTAACGTCTCGTGGCATTGATACCGTTGGAAGTGTGGGAAATCCTAGGCGGCGCCCACAAGCTCGTTGCCCCTAGACTCAACCCTGGGCAAGAACACTGTGGGCAAACCACCCTTTCCCTAAACGTCGTGCGTCTCCCCGTTACCACTGTTGGAAAACCTGTGCCGGGACTGTGCGGACCGTCTCCTACACGCCACTCTGTCCGGGGGCACTCGGGCGATACTTCACTCAAACTCAGGTCTTTTCTCCCCACGTTACAAGTGTTGAGAAGCCTATGCGGGGAACCATGGGGAAGGTGACCGTCACTCGATATTGTGAGAGGGGACTTTGGAGAACCCATCTTTGAAGGAAAAGCTTGGGTCCCGACGTGACACCTGTGAGGAGACTGAAGCGGGCCCGAGGGAGACAGTGCCATTTCCTCCATGCTGTGAAACAGCCCGGTGGGCATAGCACCCTTCCTCCGACGTCTCGTGGCACCGATGTGGAAGCGTGGGAAATCCTGCGCGGCGCCCCCAAGCTCACTGCCGTAGACTCGACTCTGTGAAAGAACACTGTGGGCAACCCACCTTTTCCCTAACATCGTGTTTCCCTCAGTTACAACCGTTGGAAAACCTGTGCCGGGACTGTGCGGGCAGTCTCCTGTACTCAGCGCTGTCCCCCTGCACGTGGGGGAAATCGTCTCTCGACCAACGTCTTGTCTCCCTCCGTGACACGTGTTTGTTTGAAGACTCATGCGGGGAACCACCTGGAAGGTGAACTTTCCTCGATATGGAGAGACGATACCGTGGAGAAACCCTTTAGCTCAAGGAACGTCTTGTTTCCGTATGGGACAACTGTGTGAAAACGTATGTGGGACCTAGGAGGGAAGGGCCTGCCCTATCCTCCTCTCGGTGACACAACACACTGGGCCAACCATCCTTCGTCTAGCGTCTCGTTTCTCTAAGTTGGAAGTGTCGGAAACCCGACGCGGCTTCCAGAGCGGATTGCGCTGTACTCAAGTCTGTGAAAGAACACTGTGGGCAAACCACCTTTTCCCGAACATCTTGCTGCTCTCAGTCAGAACTGTTGGAAAACCTGCGCTGGGACTCTGCGGAAAGAGCCACATACTCAAGTCTGTCCCACTGCACATGGGGGCGAACGTCGCTCCAGTCACGTCTTTTCTTTCCTACGTGACACGTGTTTGGAAACCTAGGCAGGGAACCATGGGCAAGGTGACCTTGGCTCGATATGGGGAGAGGGAACTTGGGAGGACCCATCTTTCGGGGAAAAGCTTGTGTCACGACGTGAAAACTGTTTGAAAACTCCAGCGGGACCTAGGAAAAGGTGCCATTGACACAGTTCTGGGAAACAACACTGTGGGCCAACCATCCCTCGCCCCACATGTCGTGTCACCAAGTTGGAAGTGTTTGAAACCCTCAGCGGGGCCCACAGTCCAACTGCCATGGAGTCCACTCTGTGAAAGCACTCTGTGAAAGCGGGCAAGCCGTCTTGTCACGAGCATCTCGGTTCTCGCAGTGAGAACCGTTGGCGACCCTGTGCTGGGACTGTGCGGCAAGCGTCTTCTACTCAAGACGTGTGTCCACGTGCACTTGGGGGAAAACGTCTTTGAACAGACACCTCGTCTCCCCACGTTCCAAGTGTTTGGAGACCTAGGCGGGGCACCGTGGGGATGGTGACCCGCCCTCCATATTGTGAGAGGGCACTGGGGAGAAGCCATCATTCAACGAACATCTTGTTGTTTCCCCGAGTTCGTTTTGAAAACCTACGTGGGGGCCTATGACGAAAAGGCCATTTCCTCCATTCTCGGAAAGCACTTCCGAAGGGATCCCAGCGACTCAAGTAACTGACCTCCTGGATCCCAGAGTTGAACGTGTTTGAAATCCTATGCGGAGAACCACGTGGAAGGGGACCTTTTCCCCACCGGTGAAGGACTCGTGTGGAGAAAACGTATGCCAGCTACCGTCACGTGTCAGTACCTTCGAAAGGATGGATAACGTATGGGGGGGGGGGGGCCCAGGCGGAAAGTTCCCGACACTCATCTGGGTCGAAGTGCCCTTTGGCGAAACCGTTCTTCAGCTAACATCTTGTATCACTCCCGGAGAAGCGTTGGACAGCCTATGCAGGGAACCGTGTGACAAGTGACCTGTATTCGGTCCTCTGAAAGAGCGCTGGGCAGAACCCGTGTCGGAACCGACACCTTGTTTGACTTCGAACACTGCGAAGACGCAGTCTGACCTGTACACTCAGGGCCAGAGAGTCCTCTATGAGAGTCAAGAGTGTGGGAACCACATCTTTCCGCTAACGTCTCCATGCTCCGCCTTGGAAGAGGCGGAACACGGACGTGAGGCTTAGAGCGAAAGCGCCATACGCGCAGCGGGGTCCCACGGCACTTGGCGGTTACGTGGTTTCAAGTGACATCTTGTGTCCCTGCGCGGGAATTGTTTGAAATTCCACACGGCCAACGATGGGGAAGGTGTCCTTTCCGCGACGGTGCGTAGGCACAGTGGGGAGCAACCTTGTGCAAACTAACACCTTGCTTGTTTCCCAAAGGCAGATCTGTTGGCAAACCGGGGGGCGGGCGCGGGGGGGGGGGAGGGGCGGGGAGGGAGGGCCCAGATAGACCGAGAGTGCCACACACTCAATTCTGTGAAACAACACAATGGGGAAACCGTCCTTCCACGATCGCCTCGTTTCGCCAAGTTGGAAATGTCCGTATCCCTACGCGTGGCACACGAGCTATGGGCCGTCTACTCGACTCCGTGAAGGAACACTGTGGGCACACCGTCTCGCAGCTACCAACAGGTTTGACGATGTCAGAAATGTTTCCAACGGTATGCGGGGCTAGGCAGCAAGTGCCCTATAGGAAACGCTAGGAAGAGACGCCGTGGTGAGCCAGTCTTTCCAACAAGAGCTCCCGTGACGAAGTGAGCCCGGTGTGCAAACCTAGGCGGGGCCCACAAGGTGAGCGCCACACACGCAAATTTGCCAAAGGACACTGTGCGACAAGCAACTCTTCACCGACATCTTGTCTCACAAAGTTAGAAGTGGGTGCACCCCTAGGCAGGGACGCTGCCCAAAGTGCCAGCTGCTCAACCCGGCCAAACTGCACCTGGGGAAAATCATCTTTCAGGTACGATGTGGCAGAGCTTCCTTCGAACTGTCAGAAATGCAAAGCGGGTCCCGGTGGGGAAAGTGACACATGCCAGCCCACTGGGAAAGAATGCTGTGGAGAAACCGTCCTTCGAGGAGACTCTTGTTTCCCTCTGCGACAACGGTTGGCAAACTTCTGTGGGGCTCTGAAGCATGTGCCTGCCGTTTACGCGATTCTGTGAAACAAGACAGCGGGCCAACCAGCCTTCGTCTAACGTCTCGTGGCATTGATACCGTTGGAAGTGTGGGAAATCCTAGGCGGCGCCCACAAGCTCGTTGCCCCTAGACTCAACCCTGGGCAAGAACACTGTGGGCAAACCACCCTTTCCCTAAACGTCGTGCGTCTCCCCGTTACCACTGTTGGAAAACCTGTGCCGGGACTGTGCGGACCGTCTCCTACACGCCACTCTGTCCGGGGGCACTCGGGCGATACTTCACTCAAACTCAGGTCTTTTCTCCCCACGTTACAAGTGTTGAGAAGCCTATGCGGGGAACCATGGGGAAGGTGACCGTCACTCGATATTGTGAGAGGGGACTTTGGAGAACCCATCTTTGAAGGAAAAGCTTGGGTCCCGACGTGACACCTGTGAGGAGACTGAAGCGGGCCCGAGGGAGACAGTGCCATTTCCTCCATGCTGTGAAACAGCCCGGTGGGCATAGCACCCTTCCTCCGACGTCTCGTGGCACCGATGTGGAAGCGTGGGAAATCCTGCGCGGCGCCCCCAAGCTCACTGCCGTAGACTCGACTCTGTGAAAGAACACTGTGGGCAACCCACCTTTTCCCTAACATCGTGTTTCCCTCAGTTACAACCGTTGGAAAACCTGTGCCGGGACTGTGCGGGCAGTCTCCTGTACTCAGCGCTGTCCCCCTGCACGTGGGGGAAATCGTCTCTCGACCAACGTCTTGTCTCCCTCCGTGACACGTGTTTGTTTGAAGACTCATGCGGGGAACCACCTGGAAGGTGAACTTTCCTCGATATGGAGAGACGATACCGTGGAGAAACCCTTTAGCTCAAGGAACGTCTTGTTTCCGTATGGGACAACTGTGTGAAAACGTATGTGGGACCTAGGAGGGAAGGGCCTGCCCTATCCTCCTCTCGGTGACACAACACACTGGGCCAACCATCCTTCGTCTAGCGTCTCGTTTCTCTAAGTTGGAAGTGTCGGAAACCCGACGCGGCTTCCAGAGCGGATTGCGCTGTACTCAAGTCTGTGAAAGAACACTGTGGGCAAACCACCTTTTCCCGAACATCTTGCTGCTCTCAGTCAGAACTGTTGGAAAACCTGCGCTGGGACTCTGCGGAAAGAGCCACATACTCAAGTCTGTCCCACTGCACATGGGGGCGAACGTCGCTCCAGTCACGTCTTTTCTTTCCTACGTGACACGTGTTTGGAAACCTAGGCAGGGAACCATGGGCAAGGTGACCTTGGCTCGATATGGGGAGAGGGAACTTGGGAGGACCCATCTTTCGGGGAAAAGCTTGTGTCACGACGTGAAAACTGTTTGAAAACTCCAGCGGGACCTAGGAAAAGGTGCCATTGACACAGTTCTGGGAAACAACACTGTGGGCCAACCATCCCTCGCCCCACATGTCGTGTCACCAAGTTGGAAGTGTTTGAAACCCTCAGCGGGGCCCACAGTCCAACTGCCATGGAGTCCACTCTGTGAAAGCACTCTGTGAAAGCGGGCAAGCCGTCTTGTCACGAGCATCTCGGTTCTCGCAGTGAGAACCGTTGGCGACCCTGTGCTGGGACTGTGCGGCAAGCGTCTTCTACTCAAGACGTGTGTCCACGTGCACTTGGGGGAAAACGTCTTTGAACAGACACCTCGTCTCCCCACGTTCCAAGTGTTTGGAGACCTAGGCGGGGCACCGTGGGGATGGTGACCCGCCCTCCATATTGTGAGAGGGCACTGGGGAGAAGCCATCATTCAACGAACATCTTGTTGTTTCCCCGAGTTCGTTTTGAAAACCTACGTGGGGGCCTATGACGAAAAGGCCATTTCCTCCATTCTCGGAAAGCACTTCCGAAGGGATCCCAGCGACTCAAGTAACTGACCTCCTGGATCCCAGAGTTGAACGTGTTTGAAATCCTATGCGGAGAACCACGTGGAAGGGGACCTTTTCCCCACCGGTGAAGGACTCGTGTGGAGAAAACGTATGCCAGCTACCGTCACGTGTCAGTACCTTCGAAAGGATGGATAACGTATGGGGGGGGGGGGGGGGCCCAGGCGGAAAGTTCCCGACACTCATCTGGGTCGAAGTGCCCTTTGGCGAAACCGTTCTTCAGCTAACATCTTGTATCACTCCCGGAGAAGCGTTGGACAGCCTATGCAGGGAACCGTGTGACAAGTGACCTGTATTCGGTCCTCTGAAAGAGCGCTGGGCAGAACCCGTGTCGGAACCGACACCTTGTTTGACTTCGAACACTGCGAAGACGCAGTCTGACCTGTACACTCAGGGCCAGAGAGTCCTCTATGAGAGTCAAGAGTGTGGGAACCACATCTTTCCGCTAACGTCTCCATGCTCCGCCTTGGAAGAGGCGGAACACGGACGTGAGGCTTAGAGCGAAAGCGCCATACGCGCAGCGGGGTCCCACGGCACTTGGCGGTTACGTGGTTTCAAGTGACATCTTGTGTCCCTGCGCGGGAATTGTTTGAAATTCCACACGGCCAACGATGGGGAAGGTGTCCTTTCCGCGACGGTGCGTAGGCACAGTGGGGAGCAACCTTGTGCAAACTAACACCTTGCTTGTTTCCCAAAGGCAGATCTGTTGGCAAACCGGGGGGCGGGCGCGGGGGGGGGGGGAGGGGCGGGGAGGGAGGGCCCAGATAGACCGAGAGTGCCACACACTCAATTCTGTGAAACAACACAATGGGGAAACCGTCCTTCCACGATCGCCTCGTTTCGCCAAGTTGGAAATGTCCGTATCCCTACGCGTGGCACACGAGCTATGGGCCGTCTACTCGACTCCGTGAAGGAACACTGTGGGCACACCGTCTCGCAGCTACCAACAGGTTTGACGATGTCAGAAATGTTTCCAACGGTATGCGGGGCTAGGCAGCAAGTGCCCTATAGGAAACGCTAGGAAGAGACGCCGTGGTGAGCCAGTCTTTCCAACAAGAGCTCCCGTGACGAAGTGAGCCCGGTGTGCAAACCTAGGCGGGGCCCACAAGGTGAGCGCCACACACGCAAATTTGCCAAAGGACACTGTGCGACAAGCAACTCTTCACCGACATCTTGTCTCACAAAGTTAGAAGTGGGTGCACCCCTAGGCAGGGACGCTGCCCAAAGTGCCAGCTGCTCAACCCGGCCAAACTGCACCTGGGGAAAATCATCTTTCAGGTACGATGTGGCAGAGCTTCCTTCGAACTGTCAGAAATGCAAAGCGGGTCCCGGTGGGGAAAGTGACACATGCCAGCCCACTGGGAAAGAATGCTGTGGAGAAACCGTCCTTCGAGGAGACTCTTGTTTCCCTCTGCGACAACCGTTGGCAAACTTCTGTGGGGCTCTGAAGCATGTGCCTGCCGTTTACGCGATTCTGTGAAACAAGACAGCGGGCCAACCAGCCTTCGTCTAACGTCTCGTGGCATTGATACCGTTGGAAGTGTGGGAAATCCTAGGCGGCGCCCACAAGCTCGTTGCCCCTAGACTCAACCCTGGGCAAGAACACTGTGGGCAAACCACCCTTTCCCTAAACGTCGTGCGTCTCCCCGTTACCACTGTTGGAAAACCTGTGCCGGGACTGTGCGGACCGTCTCCTACACGCCACTCTGTCCGGGGGCACTCGGGCGATACTTCACTCAAACTCAGGTCTTTTCTCCCCACGTTACAAGTGTTGAGAAGCCTATGCGGGGAACCATGGGGAAGGTGACCGTCACTCGATATTGTGAGAGGGGACTTTGGAGAACCCATCTTTGAAGGAAAAGCTTGGGTCCCGACGTGACACCTGTGAGGAGACTGAAGCGGGCCCGAGGGAGACAGTGCCATTTCCTCCATGCTGTGAAACAGCCCGGTGGGCATAGCACCCTTCCTCCGACGTCTCGTGGCACCGATGTGGAAGCGTGGGAAATCCTGCGCGGCGCCCCCAAGCTCACTGCCGTAGACTCGACTCTGTGAAAGAACACTGTGGGCAACCCACCTTTTCCCTAACATCGTGTTTCCCTCAGTTACAACCGTTGGAAAACCTGTGCCGGGACTGTGCGGGCAGTCTCCTGTACTCAGCGCTGTCCCCCTGCACGTGGGGGAAATCGTCTCTCGACCAACGTCTTGTCTCCCTCCGTGACACGTGTTTGTTTGAAGACTCATGCGGGGAACCACCTGGAAGGTGAACTTTCCTCGATATGGAGAGACGATACCGTGGAGAAACCCTTTAGCTCAAGGAACGTCTTGTTTCCGTATGGGACAACTGTGTGAAAACGTATGTGGGACCTAGGAGGGAAGGGCCTGCCCTATCCTCCTCTCGGTGACACAACACACTGGGCCAACCATCCTTCGTCTGTCTAGCGTCTCGTTTCTCTAAGTTGGAAGTGTCGGAAACCCGACGCGGCTTCCAGAGCGGATTGCGCTGTACTCAAGTCTGTGAAAGAACACTGTGGGCAAACCACCTTTTCCCGAACATCTTGCTGCTCTCAGTCAGAACTGTTGGAAAACCTGCGCTGGGACTCTGCGGAAAGAGCCACATACTCAAGTCTGTCCCACTGCACATGGGGGCGAACGTCGCTCCAGTCACGTCTTTTCTTTCCTACGTGACACGTGTTTGGAAACCTAGGCAGGGAACCATGGGCAAGGTGACCTTGGCTCGATATGGGGAGAGGGAACTTGGGAGGACCCATCTTTCGGGGAAAAGCTTGTGTCACGACGTGAAAACTGTTTGAAAACTCCAGCGGGACCTAGGAAAAGGTGCCATTGACACAGTTCTGGGAAACAACACTGTGGGCCAACCATCCCTCGCCCCACATGTCGTGTCACCAAGTTGGAAGTGTTTGAAACCCTCAGCGGGGCCCACAGTCCAACTGCCATGGAGTCCACTCTGTGAAAGCACTCTGTGAAAGCGGGCAAGCCGTCTTGTCACGAGCATCTCGGTTCTCGCAGTGAGAACCGTTGGCGACCCTGTGCTGGGACTGTGCGGCAAGCGTCTTCTACTCAAGACGTGTGTCCACGTGCACTTGGGGGAAAACGTCTTTGAACAGACACCTCGTCTCCCCACGTTCCAAGTGTTTGGAGACCTAGGCGGGGCACCGTGGGGATGGTGACCCGCCCTCCATATTGTGAGAGGGCACTGGGGAGAAGCCATCATTCAACGAACATCTTGTTGTTTCCCCGAGTTCGTTTTGAAAACCTACGTGGGGGCCTATGACGAAAAGGCCATTTCCTCCATTCTCGGAAAGCACTTCCGAAGGGATCCCAGCGACTCAAGTAACTGACCTCCTGGATCCCAGAGTTGAACGTGTTTGAAATCCTATGCGGAGAACCACGTGGAAGGTCCCCACCGGTGAAGGACTCGTGTGGAGAAAACGTATGCCAGCTACCGTCACGTGTCAGTACCTTCGAAAGGATGGATAACGTATGGGGGGGGGGGGGGCCCAGGCGGAAAGTTCCCGACACTCATCTGGTCGAAGTGCCCTTTGGCGAAACCGTTCTTCAGCTAACATCTTGTATCACTCCCGGAGAAGCGTTGGACAGCCTATGCAGGGAACCGTGGACAAGTGACCTGTATTCGGTCCTCTGAAAGAGCGCTGGGCAGAACCCGTGTCGGAACCGACACCTTGTTTGACTTCGAACACTGCGAAGACGCAGTCTGACCTGTACACTCAGGGCCAGAGAGTCCTCTATGAGAATCAAGAGTGTGGGAACCACATCTTTCCGCTAACGTCTCCATGCTCCGCCTTGGAAGAGGCGGAACACGGACGTGAGGCTTAGAGCGAAAGCGCCATACGCGCAGCGGGGTCCCACGGCACTTGGCGGTTACGTGGTTTCAAGTGACATCTTGTGTCCCTGCGCGGGAATTGTTTGAAATTCCACACGGCCAACGATGGGAAGGTGTCCTTTCCGCGACGGTGCGTAGGCACAGTGGGGAGCAACCTTGTTCAAACTAACACCTTGCTTGTTTCCCAAAGGCAGATCTGTTGGCAAACCGGGGGGCGGGCGCGGGGGGGGGGAGGGGCGGGGAGGAGGGCCCAGATAGACCGAGAGTGCCACACACTCAATTCTGTGAAACAACACAATGGGGAAACCGTCCTTCCACGATCGCCTCGTTTCGCCAAGTTGGAAATGTCCGTATCCCTACGCGTGGCACACGAGCTATGGGCCGTCTACTCGACTCCGTGAAGGAACACTGTGGGCACACCGTCTCGCAGCTACCAACAGGTTTGACGATGTCAGAAATGTTTCCAACGGTATGCGGGGCTAGGCAGCAAGTGCCCTATAGGAAACGCTAGGAAGAGACGCCGTGGTGAGCCAGTCTTTCCAACAAGAGCTCCCGTGACGAAGTGAGCCGGTGTGCAAACCTAGGCGGGGCCCACAAGGTGAGCGCCACACACGCAAATTTGCCAAAGGACACTGTGCGACAAGCAACTCTTCACCGACATCTTGTCTCACAAAGTTAGAAGTGGGTGCACCCCTAGGCAGGGACGCTGCCCAAAGTGCCAGCTGCTCAACCCGGCCAAACTGCACCTGGGGAAAATCATCTTTCAGGTACGATGTGGCAGAGCTTCCTTCGAACTGTCAGAAATGCAAAGCGGGTCCCGGTGGGGAAAGTGACACATGCCAGCCCACTGGGAAAGAATGCTGTGGAGAAACCGTCCTTCGAGGAGACTCTTGTTTCCCTCTGCGACAACCGTTGGCAAACTTCTGTGGGGCTCTGAAGCATGTGCCTGCCGTTTACGCGATTCTGTGAAACAAGACAGCGGGCCAACCAGCCTTCGTCTAACGTCTCGTGGCATTGATACCGTTGGAAGTGTGGAAATCCTAGGCGGCGCCCACAAGCTCGTTGCCCCTAGACTCAACCCTGGCAAGAACACTGTGGGCAAACCACCCTTTCCCTAAACGTCGTGCGTCTCCCCGTTACCACTGTTGGAAAACCTGTGCCGGGACTGTGCGGACCGTCTCCTACACGCCACTCTGTCCGGGGGCACTCGGGCGATACTTCACTCAAACTCAGGTCTTTTCTCCCCACGTTACAAGTGTTGAGAAGCCTATGCGGGGAACCATGGGGAAGGTGACCGTCACTCGATATTGTGAGAGGGGACTTTGGAGAACCCATCTTTGAAGGAAAAGCTTGGGTCCCGACGTGACACCTGTGAGGAGACTGAAGCGGGCCCGAGGGAGACAGTGCCATTTCCTCCATGCTGTGAAACAGCCCGGTGGGCATAGCACCCTTCCTCCGACGTCTCGTGGCACCGATGTGGAAGCGTGGGAATCCTGCGCGGCGCCCCCAAGCTCACTGCCGTAGACTCGACTCTGTGAAAGAACACTGTGGGCAACCCACCTTTTCCCTAACATCGTGTTTCCCTCAGTTACAACCGTTGGAAAACCTGTGCCGGGACTGTGCGGGCAGTCTCCTGTACTCAGCGCTGTCCCCCTGCACGTGGGGGAAATCGTCTCTCGACCAACGTCTTGTCTCCCTCCGTGACACGTGTTTGTTTGAAGACTCATGCGGGGAACCACCTGGAAGGTGAACTTTCCTCGATATGGAGAGACGATACCGTGGAGAAACCCTTTAGCTCAAGGAACGTCTTGTTTCCGTATGGGACAACTGTGTGAAAACGTATGTGGGACCTAGGAGGGAAGGGCCTGCCCTATCCTCCTCTCGGTGACACAACACACTGGGCCAACCATCCTTCGTCTAGCGTCTCGTTTCTCTAAGTTGGAAGTGTCGGAAACCCGACGCGGCTTCCAGAGCGGATTGCGCTGTACTCAAGTCTGTGAAAGAACACTGTGGGCAAACCACCTTTTCCCGAACATCTTGCTGCTCTCAGTCAGAACTGTTGGAAAACCTGCGCTGGGACTCTGCGGAAAGAGCCACATACTCAAGTCTGTCCCACTGCACATGGGGGCGAACGTCGCTCCAGTCACGTCTTTTCTTTCCTACGTGACACGTGTTTGGAAACCTAGGCAGGGAACCATGGGCAAGGTGACCTTGGCTCGATATGGGAGAGGGAACTTGGGAGGACCCATCTTTCGGGGAAAAGCTTGTGTCACGACGTGAAAACTGTTTGAAAACTCCAGCGGGACCTAGGAAAAGGTGCCATTGACACAGTTCTGGGAAACAACACTGTGGGCCAACCATCCCTCGCCCCACATGTCGTGTCACCAAGTTGGAAGTGTTTGAAACCCTCAGCGGGGCCCACAGTCCAACTGCCATGGAGTCCACTCTGTGAAAGCACTCTGTGAAAGCGGGCAAGCCGTCTTGTCACGAGCATCTCGGTTCTCGCAGTGAGAACCGTTGGCGACCCTGTGCTGGGACTGTGCGGCAAGCGTCTTCTACTCAAGACGTGTGTCCACGTGCACTTGGGGGAAAACGTCTTTGAACAGACACCTCGTCTCCCCACGTTCCAAGTGTTTGGAGACCTAGGCGGGGCACCGTGGGGATGGTGACCCGCCCTCCATATTGTGAGAGGGCACTGGGGAGAAGCCATCATTCAACGAACATCTTGTTGTTTCCCCGAGTTCGTTTTGAAAACCTACGTGGGGGCCTATGACGAAAAGGCCATTTCCTCCATTCTCGGAAAGCACTTCGAAGGGATCCCAGCGACTCAAGTAACTGACCTCCTGGATCCCAGAGTTGAACGTGTTTGAAATCCTATGCGGAGAACCACGTGGAAGGGGACCTTTTCCCCACCGGTGAAGGACTCGTGTGGAGAAAACGTATGCCAGCTACCGTCACGTGTCAGTACCTTCGAAAGGATGGATAACGTATGGGGGGGGGGGGGCCCAGGCGGAAAGTTCCCGACACTCATCTGGGTCGAAGTGCCCTTTGGCGAAACCGTTCTTCAGCTAACATCTTGTATCACTCCCGGAGAAGCGTTGGACAGCCTATGCAGGGAACCGTGTGACAAGTGACCTGTATTCGGTCCTCTGAAAGAGCGCTGGGCAGAACCCGTGTCGGAACCGACACCTTGTTTGACTTCGAACACTGCGAAGACGCAGTCTGACCTGTACACTCAGGGCCAGAGAGTCCTCTATGAGAATCAAGAGTGTGGGAACCACATCTTTCCGCTAACGTCTCCATGCTCCGCCTTGGAAGAGGCGGAACACGGACGTGAGGCTTAGAGCGAAAGCGCCATACGCGCAGCGGGGTCCCACGGCACTTGGCGTTACGTGGTTTCAAGTGACATCTTGTGTCCCTGCGCGGGAATTGTTTGAAATTCCACACGGCCAACGATGGGGAAGGTGTCCTTTCCGCGACGGTGCGTAGGCACAGTGGGGAGCAACCTTGTTCAAACTAACACCTTGCTTGTTTCCCAAAGGCAGATCTGTTGGCAAACCGGGGGGCGGGCGCGGGGGGGGGGGAGGGGCGGGGAGGGAGGGCCCAGATAGACCGAGAGTGCCACACACTCAATTCTGTGAAACAACACAATGGGGGAAACCGTCCTTCCACGATCGCCTCGTTTCGCCAAGTTGGAAATGTCCGTATCCCTACGCGTGGCACACGAGCTATGGGCCGTCTACTCGACTCCGTGAAGGAACACTGTGGGCACACCGTCTCGCAGCTACCAACAGGTTTGACGATGTCAGAAATGTTTCCAACGGTATGCGGGGCTAGGCAGCAAGTGCCCTATAGGAAACGCTAGGAAGAGACGCCGTGGTGAGCCAGTCTTTCCAACAAGAGCTCCCGTGACGAAGTGAGCCGGTGTGCAAACCTAGGCGGGGCCCACAAGGTGAGCGCCACACACGCAAATTTGCCAAAGGACACTGTGCGACAAGCAACTCTTCACCGACATCTTGTCTCACAAAGTTAGAAGTGGGTGCACCCCTAGGCAGGGACGCTGCCCAAAGTGCCAGCTGCTCAACCCGGCCAAACTGCACCTGGGGAAAATCATCTTTCAGGTACGATGTGGCAGAGCTTCCTTCGAACTGTCAGAAATGCAAAGCGGGTCCCGGTGGGAAAGTGACACATGCCAGCCACTGGGAAAGAATGCTGTGGAGAAACCGTCCTTCGAGGAGACTCTTGTTTCCCTCTGCGACAACCGTTGGCAAACTTCTGTGGGGCTCTGAAGCATGTGCCTGCCGTTTACGCGATTCTGTGAAACAAGACAGCGGGCCAACCAGCCTTCGTCTAACGTCTCGTGGCATTGATACCGTTGGAAGTGTGGGAAATCCTAGGCGGCGCCCACAAGCTCGTTGCCCCTAGACTCAACCCTGGGCAAGAACACTGTGGGCAAACCACCCTTTCCCTAAACGTCGTGCGTCTCCCCGTTACCACTGTTGGAAAACCTGTGCCGGGACTGTGCGGACCGTCTCCTACACGCCACTCTGTCCGGGGCACTCGGGCGATACTTCACTCAAACTCAGGTCTTTTCTCCCCACGTTACAAGTGTTGAGAAGCCTATGCGGGGAACCATGGGAAGGTGACCGTCACTCGATATTGTGAGAGGGGACTTTGGAGAACCCATCTTTGAAGGAAAAGCTTGGGTCCCGACGTGACACCTGTGAGGAGACTGAAGCGGGCCCGAGGGAGACAGTGCCATTTCCTCCATGCTGTGAAACAGCCCGGTGGGCATAGCACCCTTCCTCCGACGTCTCGTGGCACCGATGTGGAAGCGTGGGAAATCCTGCGCGGCGCCCCCAAGCTCACTGCCGTAGACTCGACTCTGTGAAAGAACACTGTGGGCAACCCACCTTTTCCCTAACATCGTGTTTCCCTCAGTTACAACCGTTGGAAAACCTGTGCCGGGACTGTGCGGGCAGTCCTCCTGTACTCAGCGCTGTCCCCCTGCACGTGGGGGAAATCGTCTCTCGACCAACGTCTTGTCTCCCTCCGTGACACGTGTTTGTTTGAAGACTCATGCGGGGAACCACCTGGAAGGTGAACTTTCCTCGATATGGAGAGACGATACCGTGGAGAAACCCTTTAGCTCAAGGAACGTCTTGTTTCCGTATGGGACAACTGTGTGAAAACGTATGTGGGACCTAGGAGGGAAGGGCCTGCCCTATCCTCCTCTCGGTGACACAACACACTGGGCCAACCATCCTTCGTCTAGCGTCTCGTTTCTCTAAGTTGGAAGTGTCGGAAACCCGACGCGGCTTCAGAGCGGATTGCGCTGTACTCAAGTCTGTGAAAGAACACTGTGGGCAAACCACCTTTTCCCGAACATCTTGCTGCTCTCAGTCAGAACTGTTGGAAAACCTGCGCTGGGACTCTGCGAAAGAGCCACATACTCAAGTCTGTCCCACTGAGCCACATACTCAAGTCTGTCCCACTGCACATGGGGGCGAACGTCGCTCCAGTCACGTCTTTTCTTTCCTACGTGACACGTGTTTGGAAACCTAGGCAGGGAACCATGGGCAAGGTGACCTTGGCTCGATATGGGGAGAGGGAACTTGGGAGGACCCATCTTTCGGGGAAAAGCTTGTGTCACGACGTGAAAACTGTTTGAAAACTCCAGCGGGACCTAGGAAAAGGTGCCATTGACACAGTTCTGGGAAACAACACTGTGGGCCAACCATCCCTCGCCCCACATGTCGTGTCACCAAGTTGGAAGTGTTTGAAACCCTCAGCGGGGCCCACAGTCCAACTGCCATGGAGTCCACTCTGTGAAAGCACTCTGTGAAAGCGGGCAAGCCGTCTTGTCACGAGCATCTCGGTTCTCGCAGTGAGAACCGTTGGCGACCCTGTGCTGGGACTGTGCGGCAAGCGTCTTCTACTCAAGACGTGTGTCCACGTGCACTTGGGGGAAAACGTCTTTGAACAGACACCTCGTCTCCCCACGTTCCAAGTGTTTGGAGACCTAGGCGGGGCACCGTGGGGATGGTGACCCGCCCTCCATATTGTGAGAGGGCACTGGGGAGAAGCCATCATTCAACGAACATCTTGTTGTTTCCCCGAGTTCGTTTTGAAAACCTACGTGGGGGCCTATGACGAAAAGGCCATTTCCTCCATTCTCGGAAAGCACTTCCGAAGGGATCCCAGCGACTCAAGTAACTGACCTCCTGGATCCCAGAGTTGAACGTGTTTGAAATCCTATGCGGAGAACCACGTGGAAGGGGACCTTTTCCCCACCGGTGAAGGACTCGTGTGGAGAAAACGTATGCCAGCTACCGTCACGTGTCAGTACCTTCGAAAGGATGGATAACGTATGGGGGGGGGGGGGGCCCAGGCGGAAAGTTCCCGACACTCATCTGGGTCGAAGTGCCCTTTGGCGAAACCGTTCTTCAGCTAACATCTTGTATCACTCCCGGAGAAGCGTTGGACAGCCTATGCAGGGAACCGTGTGACAAGTGACCTGTATTCGGTCCTCTGAAAGAGCGCTGGGCAGAACCCGTGTCGGAACCGACACCTTGTTTGACTTCGAACACTGCGAAGACGCAGTCTGACCTGTACACTCAGGGCCAGAGAGTCCTCTATGAGAATCAAGAGTGTGGGAACCACATCTTTCCGCTAACGTCTCCATGCTCCGCCTTGGAAGAGGCGGAACACGGACGTGAGGCTTAGAGCGAAAGCGCCATACGCGCAGCGGGGTCCCACGGCACTTGGCGGTTACGTGGTTTCAAGTGACATCTTGTGTCCCTGCGCGGGAATTGTTTGAAATTCCACACGGCCAACGATGGGGAAGGTGTCCTTTCCGCGACGGTGTGTAGGCACAGTGGGGAGCAACCTTGTTCAAACTAACACCTTGCTTGTTTCCCAAAGGCAGATCTGTTGGCAAACCGGGGGGCGGGCGCGGGGGGGGGGGAGGGGCGGGGAGGGAGGGCCCAGATAGACCGAGAGTGCCACACACTCAATTCTGTGAAACAACACAATGGGGAAACCGTCCTTCCACGATCGCCTCGTTTCGCCAAGTTGGAAATGTCCGTATCCCTACGCGTGGCACACGAGCTATGGGCCGTCTACTCGACTCCGTGAAGGAACACTGTGGGCACACCGTCTCGCAGCTACCAACAGGTTTGACGATGTCAGAAATGTTTCCAACGGTATGCGGGGCTAGGCAGCAAGTGCCCTATAGGAAACGCTAGGAAGAGACGCCGTGGTGAGCCAGTCTTTCCAACAAGAGCTCCCGTGACGAAGTGAGCCCGGTGTGCAAACCTAGGCGGGGCCCACAAGGTGAGCGCCACACACGCAAATTTGCCAAAGGACACTGTGCGACAAGCAACTCTTCACCGACATCTTGTCTCACAAAGTTAGAAGTGGGTGCACCCCTAGGCAGGGACGCTGCCCAAAGTGCCAGCTGCTCAACCCGGCCAAACTGCACCTGGGGAAAATCATCTTTCAGGTACGATGTGGCAGAGCTTCCTTCGAACTGTCAGAAATGCAAAGCGGGTCCCGGTGGGGAAAGTGACACATGCCAGCCCACTGGGAAAGAATGCTGTGGAGAAACCGTCCTTCGAGGAGACTCTTGTTTCCCTCTGCGACAACCGTTGGCAAACTTCTGTGGGGCTCTGAAGCATGTGCCTGCCGTTTACGCGATTCTGTGAAACAAGACAGCGGGCCAACCAGCCTTCGTCTAACGTCTCGTGGCATTGATACCGTTGGAAGTGTGGGAAATCCTAGGCGGCGCCCACAAGCTCGTTGCCCCTAGACTCAACCCTGGGCAAGAACACTGTGGGCAAACCACCCTTTCCCTAAACGTCGTGCGTCTCCCCGTTACCACTGTTGGAAAACCTGTGCCGGGACTGTGCGGACCGTCTCCTACACGCCACTCTGTCCGGGGGCACTCGGGCGATACTTCACTCAAACTCAGGTCTTTTCTCCCCACGTTACAAGTGTTGAGAAGCCTATGCGGGGAACCATGGGGAAGGTGACCGTCACTCGATATTGTGAGAGGGGACTTTGGAGAACCCATCTTTGAAGGAAAAGCTTGGGTCCCGACGTGACACCTGTGAGGAGACTGAAGCGGGCCCGAGGGAGACAGTGCCATTTCCTCCATGCTGTGAAACAGCCCGGTGGGCATAGCACCCTTCCTCCGACGTCTCGTGGCACCGATGTGGAAGCGTGGGAAATCCTGCGCGGCGCCCCCAAGCTCACTGCCGTAGACTCGACTCTGTGAAAGAACACTGTGGGCAACCCACCTTTTCCCTAACATCGTGTTTCCCTCAGTTACAACCGTTGGAAAACCTGTGCCGGGACTGTGCGGGCAGTCTCCTGTACTCAGCGCTGTCCCCCTGCACGTGGGGGAAATCGTCTCTCGACCAACGTCTTGTCTCCCTCCGTGACACGTGTTTGTTTGAAGACTCATGCGGGGAACCACCTGGAAGGTGAACTTTCCTCGATATGGAGAGACGATACCGTGGAGAAACCCTTTAGCTCAAGGAACGTCTTGTTTCCGTATGGGACAACTGTGTGAAAACGTATGTGGGACCTAGGAGGGAAGGGCCTGCCCTATCCTCCTCTCGGTGACACAACACACTGGGCCAACCATCCTTCGTCTAGCGTCTCGTTTCTCTAAGTTGGAAGTGTCGGAAACCCGACGCGGCTTCCAGAGCGGATTGCGCTGTACTCAAGTCTGTGAAAGAACACTGTGGGCAAACCACCTTTTCCCGAACATCTTGCTGCTCTCAGTCAGAACTGTTGGAAAACCTGCGCTGGGACTCTGCGGAAAGAGCCACATACTCAAGTCTGTCCCACTGCACATGGGGGCGAACGTCGCTCCAGTCACGTCTTTTCTTTCCTACGTGACACGTGTTTGGAAACCTAGGCAGGGAACCATGGGCAAGGTGACCTTGGCTCGATATGGGGAGAGGGAACTTGGGAGGACCCATCTTTCGGGGAAAAGCTTGTGTCACGACGTGAAAACTGTTTGAAAACTCCAGCGGGACCTAGGAAAAGGTGCCATTGACACAGTTCTGGGAAACAACACTGTGGGCCAACCATCCCTCGCCCCACATGTCGTGTCACCAAGTTGGAAGTGTTTGAAACCCTCAGCGGGGCCCACAGTCCAACTGCCATGGAGTCCACTCTGTGAAAGCACTCTGTGAAAGCGGGCAAGCCGTCTTGTCACGAGCATCTCGGTTCTCGCAGTGAGAACCGTTGGCGACCCTGTGCTGGGACTGTGCGGCAAGCGTCTTCTACTCAAGACGTGTGTCCACGTGCACTTGGGGGAAAACGTCTTTGAACAGACACCTCGTCTCCCCACGTTCCAAGTGTTTGGAGACCTAGGCGGGGCACCGTGGGGATGGTGACCCGCCCTCCATATTGTGAGAGGGCACTGGGGAGAAGCCATCATTCAACGAACATCTTGTTGTTTCCCCGAGTTCGTTTTGAAAACCTACGTGGGGGCCTATGACGAAAAGGCCATTTCCTCCATTCTCGGAAAGCACTTCCGAAGGGATCCCAGCGACTCAAGTAACTGACCTCCTGGATCCCAGAGTTGAACGTGTTTGAAATCCTATGCGGAGAACCACGTGGAAGGGGACCTTTTCCCCACCGGTGAAGGACTCGTGTGGAGAAAACGTATGCCAGCTACCGTCACGTGTCAGTACCTTCGAAAGGATGGATAACGTATGGGGGGGGGGGGCCCAGGCGGAAAGTTCCCGACACTCATCTGGGTCGAAGTGCCCTTTGGCGAAACCGTTCTTCAGCTAACATCTTGTATCACTCCCGGAGAAGCGTTGGACAGCCTATGCAGGGAACCGTGTGACAAGTGACCTGTATTCGGTCCTCTGAAAGAGCGCTGGGCAGAACCCGTGTCGGAACCGACACCTTGTTTGACTTCGAACACTGCGAAGACGCAGTCTGACCTGTACACTCAGGGCCAGAGAGTCCTCTATGAGAATCAAGAGTGTGGGAACCACATCTTTCCGCTAACGTCTCCATGCTCCGCCTTGGAAGAGGCGGAACACGGACGTGAGGCTTAGAGCGAAAGCGCCATACGCGCAGCGGGGTCCCACGGCACTTGGCGGTTACGTGGTTTCAAGTGACATCTTGTGTCCCTGCGCGGGAATTGTTTGAAATTCCACACGGCCAACGATGGGGAAGGTGTCCTTTCCGCGACGGTGCGTAGGCACAGTGGGGAGCAACCTTGTTCAAACTAACACCTTGCTTGTTTCCCAAAGGCAGATCTGTTGGCAAACCGGGGGGCGGGCGCGGGGGGGGGGGAGGGGCGGGGAGGGAGGGCCCAGATAGACCGAGAGTGCCACACACTCAATTCTGTGAAACAACACAATGGGGAAACCGTCCTTCCACGATCGCCTCGTTTCGCCAAGTTGGAAATGTCCGTATCCCTACGCGTGGCACACGAGCTATGGGCCGTCTACTCGACTCCGTGAAGGAACACTGTGGGCACACCGTCTCGCAGCTACCAACAGGTTTGACGATGTCAGAAATGTTTCCAACGGTATGCGGGGCTAGGCAGCAAGTGCCCTATAGGAAACGCTAGGAAGAGACGCCGTGGTGAGCCAGTCTTTCCAACAAGAGCTCCCGTGACGAAGTGAGCCCGGTGTGCAAACCTAGGCGGGGCCCACAAGGTGAGCGCCACACACGCAAATTTGCCAAAGGACACTGTGCGACAAGCAACTCTTCACCGACATCTTGTCTCACAAAGTTAGAAGTGGGTGCACCCCTAGGCAGGGACGCTGCCCAAAGTGCCAGCTGCTCAACCCGGCCAAACTGCACCTGGGGAAAATCATCTTTCAGGTACGATGTGGCAGAGCTTCCTTCGAACTGTCAGAAATGCAAAGCGGGTCCCGGTGGGGAAAGTGACACATGCCAGCCCACTGGGAAAGAATGCTGTGGAGAAACCGTCCTTCGAGGAGACTCTTGTTTCCCTCTGCGACAACCGTTGGCAAACTTCTGTGGGGCTCTGAAGCATGTGCCTGCCGTTTACGCGATTCTGTGAAACAAGACAGCGGGCCAACCAGCCTTCGTCTAACGTCTCGTGGCATTGATACCGTTGGAAGTGTGGGAAATCCTAGGCGGCGCCCACAAGCTCGTTGCCCCTAGACTCAACCCTGGGCAAGAACACTGTGGGCAAACCACCCTTTCCCTAAACGTCGTGCGTCTCCCCGTTACCACTGTTGGAAAACCTGTGCCGGGACTGTGCGGACCGTCTCCTACACGCCACTCTGTCCGGGGGCACTCGGGCGATACTTCACTCAAACTCAGGTCTTTTCTCCCCACGTTACAAGTGTTGAGAAGCCTATGCGGGGAACCATGGGGAAGGTGACCGTCACTCGATATTGTGAGAGGGGACTTTGGAGAACCCATCTTTGAAGGAAAAGCTTGGGTCCCGACGTGACACCTGTGAGGAGACTGAAGCGGGCCCGAGGGAGACAGTGCCATTTCCTCCATGCTGTGAAACAGCCCGGTGGGCATAGCACCCTTCCTCCGACGTCTCGTGGCACCGATGTGGAAGCGTGGGAAATCCTGCGCGGCGCCCCCAAGCTCACTGCCGTAGACTCGACTCTGTGAAAGAACACTGTGGGCAACCCACCTTTTCCCTAACATCGTGTTTCCCTCAGTTACAACCGTTGGAAAACCTGTGCCGGGACTGTGCGGGCAGTCTCCTGTACTCAGCGCTGTCCCCCTGCACGTGGGGGAAATCGTCTCTCGACCAACGTCTTGTCTCCCTCCGTGACACGTGTTTGTTTGAAGACTCATGCGGGGAACCACCTGGAAGGTGAACTTTCCTCGATATGGAGAGACGATACCGTGGAGAAACCCTTTAGCTCAAGGAACGTCTTGTTTCCGTATGGGACAACTGTGTGAAAACGTATGTGGGACCTAGGAGGGAAGGGCCTGCCCTATCCTCCTCTCGGTGACACAACACACTGGGCCAACCATCCTTCGTCTAGCGTCTCGTTTCTCTAAGTTGGAAGTGTCGGAAACCCGACGCGGCTTCCAGAGCGGATTGCGCTGTACTCAAGTCTGTGAAAGAACACTGTGGGCAAACCACCTTTTCCCGAACATCTTGCTGCTCTCAGTCAGAACTGTTGGAAAACCTGCGCTGGGACTCTGCGGAAAGAGCCACATACTCAAGTCTGTCCCACTGCACATGGGGGCGAACGTCGCTCCAGTCACGTCTTTTCTTTCCTACGTGACACGTGTTTGGAAACCTAGGCAGGGAACCATGGGCAAGGTGACCTTGGCTCGATATGGGGAGAGGGAACTTGGGAGGACCCATCTTTCGGGGAAAAGCTTGTGTCACGACGTGAAAACTGTTTGAAAACTCCAGCGGGACCTAGGAAAAGGTGCCATTGACACAGTTCTGGGAAACAACACTGTGGGCCAACCATCCCTCGCCCCACATGTCGTGTCACCAAGTTGGAAGTGTTTGAAACCCTCAGCGGGGCCCACAGTCCAACTGCCATGGAGTCCACTCTGTGAAAGCACTCTGTGAAAGCGGGCAAGCCGTCTTGTCACGAGCATCTCGGTTCTCGCAGTGAGAACCGTTGGCGACCCTGTGCTGGGACTGTGCGGCAAGCGTCTTCTACTCAAGACGTGTGTCCACGTGCACTTGGGGGAAAACGTCTTTGAACAGACACCTCGTCTCCCCACGTTCCAAGTGTTTGGAGACCTAGGCGGGGCACCGTGGGGATGGTGACCCGCCCTCCATATTGTGAGAGGGCACTGGGGAGAAGCCATCATTCAACGAACATCTTGTTGTTTCCCCGAGTTCGTTTTGAAAACCTACGTGGGGGCCTATGACGAAAAGGCCATTTCCTCCATTCTCGGAAAGCACTTCCGAAGGGATCCCAGCGACTCAAGTAACTGACCTCCTGGATCCCAGAGTTGAACGTGTTTGAAATCCTATGCGGAGAACCACGTGGAAGGGGACCTTTTCCCCACCGGTGAAGGACTCGTGTGGAGAAAACGTATGCCAGCTACCGTCACGTGTCAGTACCTTCGAAAGGATGGATAACGTATGGGGGGGGGGGGGGGGGCCCAGGCGGAAAGTTCCCGACACTCATCTGGGTCGAAGTGCCCTTTGGCGAAACCGTTCTTCAGCTAACATCTTGTATCACTCCCGGAGAAGCGTTGGACAGCCTATGCAGGGAACCGTGTGACAAGTGACCTGTATTCGGTCCTCTGAAAGAGCGCTGGGCAGAACCCGTGTCGGAACCGACACCTTGTTTGACTTCGAACACTGCGAAGACGCAGTCTGACCTGTACACTCAGGGCCAGAGAGTCCTCTATGAGAATCAAGAGTGTGGGAACCACATCTTTCCGCTAACGTCTCCATGCTCCGCCTTGGAAGAGGCGGAACACGGACGTGAGGCTTAGAGCGAAAGCGCCATACGCGCAGCGGGGTCCCACGGCACTTGGCGGTTACGTGGTTTCAAGTGACATCTTGTGTCCCTGCGCGGGAATTGTTTGAAATTCCACACGGCCAACGATGGGGAAGGTGTCCTTTCCGCGACGGTGCGTAGGCACAGTGGGGAGCAACCTTGTTCAAACTAACACCTTGCTTGTTTCCCAAAGGCAGATCTGTTGGCAAACCGGGGGGCGGGCGCGGGGGGGGGGAGGGGCGGGGAGGGAGGGCCCAGATAGACCGAGAGTGCCACACACTCAATTCTGTGAAACAACACAATGGGGAAACCGTCCTTCCACGATCGCCTCGTTTCGCCAAGTTGGAAATGTCCGTATCCCTACGCGTGGCACACGAGCTATGGGCCGTCTACTCGACTCCGTGAAGGAACACTGTGGGCACACCGTCTCGCAGCTACCAACAGGTTTGACGATGTCAGAAATGTTTCCAACGGTATGCGGGGCTAGGCAGCAAGTGCCCTATAGGAAACGCTAGGAAGAGACGCCGTGGTGAGCCAGTCTTTCCAACAAGAGCTCCCGTGACGAAGTGAGCCCGGTGTGCAAACCTAGGCGGGGCCCACAAGGTGAGCGCCACACACGCAAATTTGCCAAAGGACACTGTGCGACAAGCAACTCTTCACCGACATCTTGTCTCACAAAGTTAGAAGTGGGTGCACCCCTAGGCAGGGACGCTGCCCAAAGTGCCAGCTGCTCAACCCGGCCAAACTGCACCTGGGGAAAATCATCTTTCAGGTACGATGTGGCAGAGCTTCCTTCGAACTGTCAGAAATGCAAAGCGGGTCCCGGTGGGGAAAGTGACACATGCCAGCCCACTGGGAAAGAATGCTGTGGAGAAACCGTCCTTCGAGGAGACTCTTGTTTCCCTCTGCGACAACCGTTGGCAAACTTCTGTGGGGCTCTGAAGCATGTGCCTGCCGTTTACGCGATTCTGTGAAACAAGACAGCGGGCCAACCAGCCTTCGTCTAACGTCTCGTGGCATTGATACCGTTGGAAGTGTGGGAAATCCTAGGCGGCGCCCACAAGCTCGTTGCCCCTAGACTCAACCCTGGGCAAGAACACTGTGGGCAAACCACCCTTTCCCTAAACGTCGTGCGTCTCCCCGTTACCACTGTTGGAAAACCTGTGCCGGGACTGTGCGGACCGTCTCCTACACGCCACTCTGTCCGGGGGCACTCGGGCGATACTTCACTCAAACTCAGGTCTTTTCTCCCCACGTTACAAGTGTTGAGAAGCCTATGCGGGGAACCATGGGGAAGGTGACCGTCACTCGATATTGTGAGAGGGGACTTTGGAGAACCCATCTTTGAAGGAAAAGCTTGGGTCCCGACGTGACACCTGTGAGGAGACTGAAGCGGGCCCGAGGGAGACAGTGCCATTTCCTCCATGCTGTGAAACAGCCCGGTGGGCATAGCACCCTTCCTCCGACGTCTCGTGGCACCGATGTGGAAGCGTGGGAAATCCTGCGCGGCGCCCCCAAGCTCACTGCCGTAGACTCGACTCTGTGAAAGAACACTGTGGGCAACCCACCTTTTCCCTAACATCGTGTTTCCCTCAGTTACAACCGTTGGAAAACCTGTGCCGGGACTGTGCGGGCAGTCTCCTGTACTCAGCGCTGTCCCCCTGCACGTGGGGGAAATCGTCTCTCGACCAACGTCTTGTCTCCCTCCGTGACACGTGTTTGTTTGAAGACTCATGCGGGGAACCACCTGGAAGGTGAACTTTCCTCGATATGGAGAGACGATACCGTGGAGAAACCCTTTAGCTCAAGGAACGTCTTGTTTCCGTATGGGACAACTGTGTGAAAACGTATGTGGGACCTAGGAGGGAAGGGCCTGCCCTATCCTCCTCTCGGTGACACAACACACTGGGCCAACCATCCTTCGTCTAGCGTCTCGTTTCTCTAAGTTGGAAGTGTCGGAAACCCGACGCGGCTTCCAGAGCGGATTGCGCTGTACTCAAGTCTGTGAAAGAACACTGTGGGCAAACCACCTTTTCCCGAACATCTTGCTGCTCTCAGTCAGAACTGTTGGAAAACCTGCGCTGGGACTCTGCGGAAAGAGCCACATACTCAAGTCTGTCCCACTGCACATGGGGGCGAACGTCGCTCCAGTCACGTCTTTTCTTTCCTACGTGACACGTGTTTGGAAACCTAGGCAGGGAACCATGGGCAAGGTGACCTTGGCTCGATATGGGGAGAGGGAACTTGGGAGGACCCATCTTTCGGGGAAAAGCTTGTGTCACGACGTGAAAACTGTTTGAAAACTCCAGCGGGACCTAGGAAAAGGTGCCATTGACACAGTTCTGGGAAACAACACTGTGGGCCAACCATCCCTCGCCCCACATGTCGTGTCACCAAGTTGGAAGTGTTTGAAACCCTCAGCGGGGCCCACAGTCCAACTGCCATGGAGTCCACTCTGTGAAAGCACTCTGTGAAAGCGGGCAAGCCGTCTTGTCACGAGCATCTCGGTTCTCGCAGTGAGAACCGTTGGCGACCCTGTGCTGGGACTGTGCGGCAAGCGTCTTCTACTCAAGACGTGTGTCCACGTGCACTTGGGGGAAAACGTCTTTGAACAGACACCTCGTCTCCCCACGTTCCAAGTGTTTGGAGACCTAGGCGGGGCACCGTGGGGATGGTGACCCGCCCTCCATATTGTGAGAGGGCACTGGGGAGAAGCCATCATTCAACGAACATCTTGTTGTTTCCCCGAGTTCGTTTTGAAAACCTACGTGGGGGCCTATGACGAAAAGGCCATTTCCTCCATTCTCGGAAAGCACTTCCGAAGGGATCCCAGCGACTCAAGTAACTGACCTCCTGGATCCCAGAGTTGAACGTGTTTGAAATCCTATGCGGAGAACCACGTGGAAGGGGACCTTTTCCCCACCGGTGAAGGACTCGTGTGGAGAAAACGTATGCCAGCTACCGTCACGTGTCAGTACCTTCGAAAGGATGGATAACGTATGGGGGGGGGGGGGGGGCCCAGGCGGAAAGTTCCCGACACTCATCTGGGTCGAAGTGCCCTTTGGCGAAACCGTTCTTCAGCTAACATCTTGTATCACTCCCGGAGAAGCGTTGGACAGCCTATGCAGGGAACCGTGTGACAAGTGACCTGTATTCGGTCCTCTGAAAGAGCGCTGGGCAGAACCCGTGTCGGAACCGACACCTTGTTTGACTTCGAACACTGCGAAGACGCAGTCTGACCTGTACACTCAGGGCCAGAGAGTCCTCTATGAGAATCAAGAGTGTGGGAACCACATCTTTCCGCTAACGTCTCCATGCTCCGCCTTGGAAGAGGCGGAACACGGACGTGAGGCTTAGAGCGAAAGCGCCATACGCGCAGCGGGGTCCCACGGCACTTGGCGGTTACGTGGTTTCAAGTGACATCTTGTGTCCCTGCGCGGGAATTGTTTGAAATTCCACACGGCCAACGATGGGGAAGGTGTCCTTTCCGCGACGGTGCGTAGGCACAGTGGGGAGCAACCTTGTTCAAACTAACACCTTGCTTGTTTCCCAAAGGCAGATCTGTTGGCAAACCGGGGGGCGGGCGCGGGGGGGGGGGGAGGGGCGGGGAGGGAGGGCCCAGATAGACCGAGAGTGCCACACACTCAATTCTGTGAAACAACACAATGGGGAAACCGTCCTTCCACGATCGCCTCGTTTCGCCAAGTTGGAAATGTCCGTATCCCTACGCGTGGCACACGAGCTATGGGCCGTCTACTCGACTCCGTGAAGGAACACTGTGGGCACACCGTCTCGCAGCTACCAACAGGTTTGACGATGTCAGAAATGTTTCCAACGGTATGCGGGGCTAGGCAGCAAGTGCCCTATAGGAAACGCTAGGAAGAGACGCCGTGGTGAGCCAGTCTTTCCAACAAGAGCTCCCGTGACGAAGTGAGCCCGGTGTGCAAACCTAGGCGGGGCCCACAAGGTGAGCGCCACACACGCAAATTTGCCAAAGGACACTGTGCGACAAGCAACTCTTCACCGACATCTTGTCTCACAAAGTTAGAAGTGGGTGCACCCCTAGGCAGGGACGCTGCCCAAAGTGCCAGCTGCTCAACCCGGCCAAACTGCACCTGGGGAAAATCATCTTTCAGGTACGATGTGGCAGAGCTTCCTTCGAACTGTCAGAAATGCAAAGCGGGTCCCGGTGGGGAAAGTGACACATGCCAGCCCACTGGGAAAGAATGCTGTGGAGAAACCGTCCTTCGAGGAGACTCTTGTTTCCCTCTGCGACAACCGTTGGCAAACTTCTGTGGGGCTCTGAAGCATGTGCCTGCCGTTTACGCGATTCTGTGAAACAAGACAGCGGGCCAACCAGCCTTCGTCTAACGTCTCGTGGCATTGATACCGTTGGAAGTGTGGGAAATCCTAGGCGGCGCCCACAAGCTCGTTGCCCCTAGACTCAACCCTGGGCAAGAACACTGTGGGCAAACCACCCTTTCCCTAAACGTCGTGCGTCTCCCCGTTACCACTGTTGGAAAACCTGTGCCGGGACTGTGCGGACCGTCTCCTACACGCCACTCTGTCCGGGGGCACTCGGGCGATACTTCACTCAAACTCAGGTCTTTTCTCCCCACGTTACAAGTGTTGAGAAGCCTATGCGGGGAACCATGGGGAAGGTGACCGTCACTCGATATTGTGAGAGGGGACTTTGGAGAACCCATCTTTGAAGGAAAAGCTTGGGTCCCGACGTGACACCTGTGAGGAGACTGAAGCGGGCCCGAGGGAGACAGTGCCATTTCCTCCATGCTGTGAAACAGCCCGGTGGGCATAGCACCCTTCCTCCGACGTCTCGTGGCACCGATGTGGAAGCGTGGGAAATCCTGCGCGGCGCCCCCAAGCTCACTGCCGTAGACTCGACTCTGTGAAAGAACACTGTGGGCAACCCACCTTTTCCCTAACATCGTGTTTCCCTCAGTTACAACCGTTGGAAAACCTGTGCCGGGACTGTGCGGGCAGTCTCCTGTACTCAGCGCTGTCCCCCTGCACGTGGGGGAAATCGTCTCTCGACCAACGTCTTGTCTCCCTCCGTGACACGTGTTTGTTTGAAGACTCATGCGGGGAACCACCTGGAAGGTGAACTTTCCTCGATATGGAGAGACGATACCGTGGAGAAACCCTTTAGCTCAAGGAACGTCTTGTTTCCGTATGGGACAACTGTGTGAAAACGTATGTGGGACCTAGGAGGGAAGGGCCTGCCCTATCCTCCTCTCGGTGACACAACACACTGGGCCAACCATCCCTCGTCTAGCGTCTCGTTTCTCTAAGTTGGAAGTGTCGGAAACCCGACGCGGCTTCCAGAGCGGATTGCGCTGTACTCAAGTCTGTGAAAGAACACTGTGGGCAAACCACCTTTTCCCGAACATCTTGCTGCTCTCAGTCAGAACTGTTGGAAAACCTGCGCTGGGACTCTGCGGAAAGAGCCACATACTCAAGTCTGTCCCACTGCACATGGGGGCGAACGTCGCTCCAGTCACGTCTTTTCTTTCCTACGTGACACGTGTTTGGAAACCTAGGCAGGGAACCATGGGCAAGGTGACCTTGGCTCGATATGGGGAGAGGGAACTTGGGAGGACCCATCTTTCGGGGAAAAGCTTGTGTCACGACGTGAAAACTGTTTGAAAACTCCAGCGGGACCTAGGAAAAGGTGCCATTGACACAGTTCTGGGAAACAACACTGTGGGCCAACCATCCCTCGCCCCACATGTCGTGTCACCAAGTTGGAAGTGTTTGAAACCCTCAGCGGGGCCCACAGTCCAACTGCCATGGAGTCCACTCTGTGAAAGCACTCTGTGAAAGCGGGCAAGCCGTCTTGTCACGAGCATCTCGGTTCTCGCAGTGAGAACCGTTGGCGACCCTGTGCTGGGACTGTGCGGCAAGCGTCTTCTACTCAAGACGTGTGTCCACGTGCACTTGGGGGAAAACGTCTTTGAACAGACACCTCGTCTCCCCACGTTCCAAGTGTTTGGAGACCTAGGCGGGGCACCGTGGGGATGGTGACCCGCCCTCCATATTGTGAGAGGGCACTGGGGAGAAGCCATCATTCAACGAACATCTTGTTGTTTCCCCGAGTTCGTTTTGAAAACCTACGTGGGGGCCTATGACGAAAAGGCCATTTCCTCCATTCTCGGAAAGCACTTCCGAAGGGATCCCAGCGACTCAAGTAACTGACCTCCTGGATCCCAGAGTTGAACGTGTTTGAAATCCTATGCGGAGAACCACGTGGAAGGGGACCTTTTCCCCACCGGTGAAGGACTCGTGTGGAGAAAACGTATGCCAGCTACCGTCACGTGTCAGTACCTTCGAAAGGATGGATAACGTATGGGGGGGGGGGGGCCCAGGCGGAAAGTTCCCGACACTCATCTGGGTCGAAGTGCCCTTTGGCGAAACCGTTCTTCAGCTAACATCTTGTATCACTCCCGGAGAAGCGTTGGACAGCCTATGCAGGGAACCGTGTGACAAGTGACCTGTATTCGGTCCTCTGAAAGAGCGCTGGGCAGAACCCGTGTCGGAACCGACACCTTGTTTGACTTCGAACACTGCGAAGACGCAGTCTGACCTGTACACTCAGGGCCAGAGAGTCCTCTATGAGAATCAAGAGTGTGGGAACCACATCTTTCCGCTAACGTCTCCATGCTCCGCCTTGGAAGAGGCGGAACACGGACGTGAGGCTTAGAGCGAAAGCGCCATACGCGCAGCGGGGTCCCACGGCACTTGGCGGTTACGTGGTTTCAAGTGACATCTTGTGTCCCTGCGCGGGAATTGTTTGAAATTCCACACGGCCAACGATGGGGAAGGTGTCCTTTCCGCGACGGTGCGTAGGCACAGTGGGGAGCAACCTTGTTCAAACTAACACCTTGCTTGTTTCCCAAAGGCAGATCTGTTGGCAAACCGGGGGGCGGGCGCGGGGGGGGGGGAGGGGCGGGGAGGGAGGGCCCAGATAGACCGAGAGTGCCACACACTCAATTCTGTGAAACAACACAATGGGGAAACCGTCCTTCCACGATCGCCTCGTTTCGCCAAGTTGGAAATGTCCGTATCCCTACGCGTGGCACACGAGCTATGGGCCGTCTACTCGACTCCGTGAAGGAACACTGTGGGCACACCGTCTCGCAGCTACCAACAGGTTTGACGATGTCAGAAAGTTTCCAACGGTATGCGGGGCTAGGCAGCAAGTGCCCTATAGGAAACGCTAGGAAGAGACGCCGTGGTGAGCCAGTCTTTCCAACAAGAGCTCCCGTGACGAAGTGAGCCCGGTGTGCAAACCTAGGCGGGGCCCACAAGGTGAGCGCCACACACGCAAATTTGCCAAAGGACACTGTGCGACAAGCAACTCTTCACCGACATCTTGTCTCACAAAGTTAGAAGTGGGTGCACCCCTAGGCAGGGACGCTGCCCAAAGTGCCAGCTGCTCAACCCGGCCAAACTGCACCTGGGGAAAATCATCTTTCAGGTACGATGTGGCAGAGCTTCCTTCGAACTGTCAGAAATGCAAAGCGGGTCCCGGTGGGGAAAGTGACACATGCCAGCCCACTGGGAAAGAATGCTGTGGAGAAACCGTCCTTCGAGGAGACTCTTGTTTCCCTCTGCGACAACCGTTGGCAAACTTCTGTGGGGCTCTGAAGCATGTGCCTGCCGTTTACGCGATTCTGTGAAACAAGACAGCGGGCCAACCAGCCAAACAAGACAGCGGGCCAACCAGCCTTCGTCTAACGTCTCGTGGCATTGATACCGTTGGAAGTGTGGGAAATCCTAGGCGGCGCCCACAAGCTCGTTGCCCCTAGACTCAACCCTGGGCAAGAACACTGTGGGCAAACCACCCTTTCCCTAAACGTCGTGCGTCTCCCCGTTACCACTGTTGGAAAACCTGTGCCGGGACTGTGCGGACCGTCTCCTACACGCCACTCTGTCCGGGGGCACTCGGGCGATACTTCACTCAAACTCAGGTCTTTTCTCCCCACGTTACAAGTGTTGAGAAGCCTATGCGGGGAACCATGGGGAAGGTGACCGTCACTCGATATTGTGAGAGGGGACTTTGGAGAACCCATCTTTGAAGGAAAAGCTTGGGTCCCGACGTGACACCTGTGAGGAGACTGAAGCGGGCCCGAGGGAGACAGTGCCATTTCCTCCATGCTGTGAAACAGCCCGGTGGGCATAGCACCCTTCCTCCGACGTCTCGTGGCACCGATGTGGAAGCGTGGGAAATCCTGCGCGGCGCCCCCAAGCTCACTGCCGTAGACTCGACTCTGTGAAAGAACACTGTGGGCAACCCACCTTTTCCCTAACATCGTGTTTCCCTCAGTTACAACCGTTGGAAAACCTGTGCCGGGACTGTGCGGGCAGTCTCCTGTACTCAGCGCTGTCCCCCTGCACGTGGGGGAAATCGTCTCTCGACCAACGTCTTGTCTCCCTCCGTGACACGTGTTTGTTTGAAGACTCATGCGGGGAACCACCTGGAAGGTGAACTTTCCTCGATATGGAGAGACGATACCGTGGAGAAACCCTTTAGCTCAAGGAACGTCTTGTTTCCGTATGGGACAACTGTGTGAAAACGTATGTGGGACCTAGGAGGGAAGGGCCTGCCCTATCCTCCTCTCGGTGACACAACACACTGGGCCAACCATCCTTCGTCTAGCGTCTCGTTTCTCTAAGTTGGAAGTGTCGGAAACCCGACGCGGCTTCCAGAGCGGATTGCGCTGTACTCAAGTCTGTGAAAGAACACTGTGGGCAAACCACCTTTTCCCGAACATCTTGCTGCTCTCAGTCAGAACTGTTGGAAAACCTGCGCTGGGACTCTGCGGAAAGAGCCACATACTCAAGTCTGTCCCACTGCACATGGGGGCGAACGTCGCTCCAGTCACGTCTTTTCTTTCCTACGTGACACGTGTTTGGAAACCTAGGCAGGGAACCATGGGCAAGGTGACCTTGGCTCGATATGGGGAGAGGGAACTTGGGAGGACCCATCTTTCGGGGAAAAGCTTGTGTCACGACGTGAAAACTGTTTGAAAACTCCAGCGGGACCTAGGAAAAGGTGCCATTGACACAGTTCTGGGAAACAACACTGTGGGCCAACCATCCCTCGCCCCACATGTCGTGTCACCAAGTTGGAAGTGTTTGAAACCCTCAGCGGGGCCCACAGTCCAACTGCCATGGAGTCCACTCTGTGAAAGCACTCTGTGAAAGCGGGCAAGCCGTCTTGTCACGAGCATCTCGGTTCTCGCAGTGAGAACCGTTGGCGACCCTGTGCTGGGACTGTGCGGCAAGCGTCTTCTACTCAAGACGTGTGTCCACGTGCACTTGGGGGAAAACGTCTTTGAACAGACACCTCGTCTCCCCACGTTCCAAGTGTTTGGAGACCTAGGCGGGGCACCGTGGGGATGGTGACCCGCCCTCCATATTGTGAGAGGGCACTGGGGAGAAGCCATCATTCAACGAACATCTTGTTGTTTCCCCGAGTTCGTTTTGAAAACCTACGTGGGGCCTATGACGAAAAGGCCATTTCCTCCATTCTCGGAAAGCACTTCCGAAGGGATCCCAGCGACTCAAGTAACTGACCTCCTGGATCCCAGAGTTGAACGTGTTTGAAATCCTATGCGGAGAACCACGTGGAAGGGGACCTTTTCCCCACCGGTGAAGGACTCGTGTGGAGAAAACGTATGCCAGCTACCGTCACGTGTCAGTACCTTCGAAAGGATGGATAACGTATGGGGGGGGGGGGGGGGCCCAGGCGGAAAGTTCCCGACACTCATCTGGGTCGAAGTGCCCTTTGGCGAAACCGTTCTTCAGCTAACATCTTGTATCACTCCCGGAGAAGCGTTGGACAGCCTATGCAGGGAACCGTGTGACAAGTGACCTGTATTCGGTCCTCTGAAAGAGCGCTGGGCAGAACCCGTGTCGGAACCGACACCTTGTTTGACTTCGAACACTGCGAAGACGCAGTCTGACCTGTACACTCAGGGCCAGAGAGTCCTCTATGAGAATCAAGAGTGTGGGAACCACATCTTTCCGCTAACGTCTCCATGCTCCGCCTTGGAAGAGGCGGAACACGGACGTGAGGCTTAGAGCGAAAGCGCCATACGCGCAGCGGGGTCCCACGGCACTTGGCGGTTACGTGGTTTCAAGTGACATCTTGTGTCCCTGCGCGGGAATTGTTTGAAATTCCACACGGCCAACGATGGGGAAGGTGTCCTTTCCGCGACGGTGCGTAGGCACAGTGGGGAGCAACCTTGTTCAAACTAACACCTTGCTTGTTTCCCAAAGGCAGATCTGTTGGCAAACCGGGGGGCGGGCGCGGGGGGGGGGGAGGGGCGGGGAGGGAGGGCCCAGATAGACCGAGAGTGCCACACACTCAATTCTGTGAAACAACACAATGGGGAAACCGTCCTTCCACGATCGCCTCGTTTCGCCAAGTTGGAAATGTCCGTATCCCTACGCGTGGCACACGAGCTATGGGCCGTCTACTCGACTCCGTGAAGGAACACTGTGGGCACACCGTCTCGCAGCTACCAACAGGTTTGACGATGTCAGAAATGTTTCCAACGGTATGCGGGGCTAGGCAGCAAGTGCCCTATAGGAAACGCTAGGAAGAGACGCCGTGGTGAGCCAGTCTTTCCAACAAGAGCTCCCGTGACGAAGTGAGCCCGGTGTGCAAACCTAGGCGGGGCCCACAAGGTGAGCGCCACACACGCAAATTTGCCAAAGGACACTGTGCGACAAGCAACTCTTCACCGACATCTTGTCTCACAAAGTTAGAAGTGGGTGCACCCCTAGGCAGGGACGCTGCCCAAAGTGCCAGCTGCTCAACCCGGCCAAACTGCACCTGGGGAAAATCATCTTTCAGGTACGATGTGGCAGAGCTTCCTTCGAACTGTCAGAAATGCAAAGCGGGTCCCGGTGGGGAAAGTGACACATGCCAGCCCACTGGGAAAGAATGCTGTGGAGAAACCGTCCTTCGAGGAGACTCTTGTTTCCCTCTGCGACAACCGTTGGCAAACTTCTGTGGGGCTCTGAAGCATGTGCCTGCCGTTTACGCGATTCTGTGAAACAAGACAGCGGGCCAACCAGCCTTCGTCTAACGTCTCGTGGCATTGATACCGTTGGAAGTGTGGGAAATCCTAGGCGGCGCCCACAAGCTCGTTGCCCCTAGACTCAACCCTGGGCAAGAACACTGTGGGCAAACCACCCTTTCCCTAAACGTCGTGCGTCTCCCCGTTACCACTGTTGGAAAACCTGTGCCGGGACTGTGCGGACCGTCTCCTACACGCCACTCTGTCCGGGGGCACTCGGGCGATACTTCACTCAAACTCAGGTCTTTTCTCCCCACGTTACAAGTGTTGAGAAGCCTATGCGGGGAACCATGGGGAAGGTGACCGTCACTCGATATTGTGAGAGGGGACTTTGGAGAACCCATCTTTGAAGGAAAAGCTTGGGTCCCGACGTGACACCTGTGAGGAGACTGAAGCGGGCCCGAGGGAGACAGTGCCATTTCCTCCATGCTGTGAAACAGCCCGGTGGGCATAGCACCCTTCCTCCGACGTCTCGTGGCACCGATGTGGAAGCGTGGGAAATCCTGCGCGGCGCCCCCAAGCTCACTGCCGTAGACTCGACTCTGTGAAAGAACACTGTGGGCAACCCACCTTTTCCCTAACATCGTGTTTCCCTCAGTTACAACCGTTGGAAAACCTGTGCCGGGACTGTGCGGGCAGTCTCCTGTACTCAGCGCTGTCCCCCTGCACGTGGGGGAAATCGTCTCTCGACCAACGTCTTGTCTCCCTCCGTGACACGTGTTTGTTTGAAGACTCATGCGGGGAACCACCTGGAAGGTGAACTTTCCTCGATATGGAGAGACGATACCGTGGAGAAACCCTTTAGCTCAAGGAACGTCTTGTTTCCGTATGGGACAACTGTGTGAAAACGTATGTGGGACCTAGGAGGGAAGGGCCTGCCCTATCCTCCTCTCGGTGACACAACACACTGGGCCAACCATCCTTCGTCTAGCGTCTCGTTTCTCTAAGTTGGAAGTGTCGGAAACCCGACGCGGCTTCCAGAGCGGATTGCGCTGTACTCAAGTCTGTGAAAGAACACTGTGGGCAAACCACCTTTTCCCGAACATCTTGCTGCTCTCAGTCAGAACTGTTGGAAAACCTGCGCTGGGACTCTGCGGAAAGAGCCACATACTCAAGTCTGTCCCACTGCACATGGGGGCGAACGTCGCTCCAGTCACGTCTTTTCTTTCCTACGTGACACGTGTTTGGAAACCTAGGCAGGGAACCATGGGCAAGGTGACCTTGGCTCGATATGGGGAGAGGGAACTTGGGAGGACCCATCTTTCGGGGAAAAGCTTGTGTCACGACGTGAAAACTGTTTGAAAACTCCAGCGGGACCTAGGAAAAGGTGCCATTGACACAGTTCTGGGAAACAACACTGTGGGCCAACCATCCCTCACCCCACATGTCGTGTCACCAAGTTGGAAGTGTTTGAAACCCTCAGCGGGGCCCACAGTCCAACTGCCATGGAGTCCACTCTGTGAAAGCACTCTGTGAAAGCGGGCAAGCCGTCTTGTCACGAGCATCTCGGTTCTCGCAGTGAGAACCGTTGGCGACCCTGTGCTGGGACTGTGCGGCAAGCGTCTTCTACTCAAGACGTGTGTCCCCGTGCACTTGGGGGAAAACGTCTTTGAACAGACACCTCGTCTCCCCACGTTCCAAGTGTTTGGAGACCTAGGCGGGGCACCGTGGGGATGGTGACCCGCCCTCCATATTGTGAGAGGGCACTGGGGAGAAGCCATCATTCAACGAACATCTTGTTGTTTCCCCGAGTTCGTTTTGAAAACCTACGTGGGGGCCTATGACGAAAAGGCCATTTCCTCCATTCTCGGAAAGCACTTCCGAAGGGATCCCAGCGACTCAAGTAACTGACCTCCTGGATCCCAGAGTTGAACGTGTTTGAAATCCTATGCGGAGAACCACGTGGAAGGGGACCTTTTCCCCACCGGTGAAGGACTCGTGTGGAGAAAACGTATGCCAGCTACCGTCACGTGTCAGTACCTTCGAAAGGATGGATAACGTATGGGGGGGGGGGGGGGCCCAGGCGGAAAGTTCCCGACACTCATCTGGGTCGAAGTGCCCTTTGGCGAAACCGTTCTTCAGCTAACATCTTGTATCACTCCCGGAGAAGCGTTGGACAGCCTATGCAGGGAACCGTGTGACAAGTGACCTGTATTCGGTCCTCTGAAAGAGCGCTGGGCAGAACCCGTGTCGGAACCGACACCTTGTTTGACTTCGAACACTGCGAAGACGCAGTCTGACCTGTACACTCAGGGCCAGAGAGTCCTCTATGAGAATCAAGAGTGTGGGAACCACATCTTTCCGCTAACGTCTCCATGCTCCGCCTTGGAAGAGGCGGAACACGGACGTGAGGCTTAGAGCGAAAGCGCCATACGCGCAGCGGGGTCCCACGGCACTTGGCGGTTACGTGGTTTCAAGTGACATCTTGTGTCCCTGCGCGGGAATTGTTTGAAATTCCACACGGCCAACGATGGGGAAGGTGTCCTTTCCGCGACGGTGCGTAGGCACAGTGGGGAGCAACCTTGTTCAAACTAACACCTTGCTTGTTTCCCAAAGGCAGATCTGTTGGCAAACCGGGGGGCGGGCGCGGGGGGGGGGGAGGGGCGGGGAGGGAGGGCCCAGATAGACCGAGAGTGCCACACACTCAATTCTGTGAAACAACACAATGGGGAAACCGTCCTTCCACGATCGCCTCGTTTCGCCAAGTTGGAAATGTCCGTATCCCTACGCGTGGCACACGAGCTATGGGCCGTCTACTCGACTCCGTGAAGGAACACTGTGGGCACACCGTCTCGCAGCTACCAACAGGTTTGACGATGTCAGAAATGTTTCCAACGGTATGCGGGGCTAGGCAGCAAGTGCCCTATAGGAAACGCTAGGAAGAGACGCCGTGGTGAGCCAGTCTTTCCAACAAGAGCTCCCGTGACGAAGTGAGCCCGGTGTGCAAACCTAGGCGGGGCCCACAAGGTGAGCGCCACACACGCAAATTTGCCAAAGGACACTGTGCGACAAGCAACTCTTCACCGACATCTTGTCTCACAAAGTTAGAAGTGGGTGCACCCCTAGGCAGGGACGCTGCCCAAAGTGCCAGCTGCTCAACCCGGCCAAACTGCACCTGGGGAAAATCATCTTTCAGGTACGATGTGGCAGAGCTTCCTTCGAACTGTCAGAAATGCAAAGCGGGTCCCGGTGGGGAAAGTGACACATGCCAGCCCACTGGGAAAGAATGCTGTGGAGAAACCGTCCTTCGAGGAGACTCTTGTTTCCCTCTGCGACAACCGTTGGCAAACTTCTGTGGGGCTCTGAAGCATGTGCCTGCCGTTTACGCGATTCTGTGAAACAAGACAGCGGGCCAACCAGCCTTCGTCTAACGTCTCGTGGCATTGATACCGTTGGAAGTGTGGGAAATCCTAGGCGGCGCCCACAAGCTCGTTGCCCCTAGACTCAACCCTGGGCAAGAACACTGTGGGCAAACCACCCTTTCCCTAAACGTCGTGCGTCTCCCCGTTACCACTGTTGGAAAACCTGTGCCGGGACTGTGCGGACCGTCTCCTACACGCCACTCTGTCCGGGGGCACTCGGGCGATACTTCACTCAAACTCAGGTCTTTTCTCCCCACGTTACAAGTGTTGAGAAGCCTATGCGGGGAACCATGGGGAAGGTGACCGTCACTCGATATTGTGAGAGGGGACTTTGGAGAACCCATCTTTGAAGGAAAAGCTTGGGTCCCGACGTGACACCTGTGAGGAGACTGAAGCGGGCCCGAGGGAGACAGTGCCATTTCCTCCATGCTGTGAAACAGCCCGGTGGGCATAGCACCCTTCCTCCGACGTCTCGTGGCACCGATGTGGAAGCGTGGGAAATCCTGCGCGGCGCCCCCAAGCTCACTGCCGTAGACTCGACTCTGTGAAAGAACACTGTGGGCAACCCACCTTTTCCCTAACATCGTGTTTCCCTCAGTTACAACCGTTGGAAAACCTGTGCCGGGACTGTGCGGGCAGTCTCCTGTACTCAGCGCTGTCCCCCTGCACGTGGGGGAAATCGTCTCTCGACCAACGTCTTGTCTCCCTCCGTGACACGTGTTTGTTTGAAGACTCATGCGGGGAACCACCTGGAAGGTGAACTTTCCTCGATATGGAGAGACGATACCGTGGAGAAACCCTTTAGCTCAAGGAACGTCTTGTTTCCGTATGGGACAACTGTGTGAAAACGTATGTGGGACCTAGGAGGGAAGGGCCTGCCCTATCCTCCTCTCGGTGACACAACACACTGGGCCAACCATCCTTCGTCTAGCGTCTCGTTTCTCTAAGTTGGAAGTGTCGGAAACCCGACGCGGCTTCCAGAGCGGATTGCGCTGTACTCAAGTCTGTGAAAGAACACTGTGGGCAAACCACCTTTTCCCGAACATCTTGCTGCTCTCAGTCAGAACTGTTGGAAAACCTGCGCTGGGACTCTGCGGAAAGAGCCACATACTCAAGTCTGTCCCACTGCACATGGGGGCGAACGTCGCTCCAGTCACGTCTTTTCTTTCCTACGTGACACGTGTTTGGAAACCTAGGCAGGGAACCATGGGCAAGGTGACCTTGGCTCGATATGGGGAGAGGGAACTTGGGAGGACCCATCTTTCGGGGAAAAGCTTGTGTCACGACGTGAAAACTGTTTGAAAACTCCAGCGGGACCTAGGAAAAGGTGCCATTGACACAGTTCTGGGAAACAACACTGTGGGCCAACCATCCCTCACCCCACATGTCGTGTCACCAAGTTGGAAGTGTTTGAAACCCTCAGCGGGGCCCACAGTCCAACTGCCATGGAGTCCACTCTGTGAAAGCACTCTGTGAAAGCGGGCAAGCCGTCTTGTCACGAGCATCTCGGTTCTCGCAGTGAGAACCGTTGGCGACCCTGTGCTGGGACTGTGCGGCAAGCGTCTTCTACTCAAGACGTGTGTCCCCGTGCACTTGGGGGAAAACGTCTTTGAACAGACACCTCGTCTCCCCACGTTCCAAGTGTTTGGAGACCTAGGCGGGGCACCGTGGGGATGGTGACCCGCCCTCCATATTGTGAGAGGGCACTGGGGAGAAGCCATCATTCAACGAACATCTTGTTGTTTCCCCGAGTTCGTTTTGAAAACCTACGTGGGGGCCTATGACGAAAAGGCCATTTCCTCCATTCTCGGAAAGCACTTCCGAAGGGATCCCAGCGACTCAAGTAACTGACCTCCTGGATCCCAGAGTTGAACGTGTTTGAAATCCTATGCGGAGAACCACGTGGAAGGGGACCTTTTCCCCACCGGTGAAGGACTCGTGTGGAGAAAACGTATGCCAGCTACCGTCACGTGTCAGTACCTTCGAAAGGATGGATAACGTATGGGGGGGGGGGGGGGGCCCAGGCGGAAAGTTCCCGACACTCATCTGGGTCGAAGTGCCCTTTGGCGAAACCGTTCTTCAGCTAACATCTTGTATCACTCCCGGAGAAGCGTTGGACAGCCTATGCAGGGAACCGTGTGACAAGTGACCTGTATTCGGTCCTCTGAAAGAGCGCTGGGCAGAACCCGTGTCGGAACCGACACCTTGTTTGACTTCGAACACTGCGAAGACGCAGTCTGACCTGTACACTCAGGGCCAGAGAGTCCTCTATGAGAATCAAGAGTGTGGGAACCACATCTTTCCGCTAACGTCTCCATGCTCCGCCTTGGAAGAGGCGGAACACGGACGTGAGGCTTAGAGCGAAAGCGCCATACGCGCAGCGGGGTCCCACGGCACTTGGCGGTTACGTGGTTTCAAGTGACATCTTGTGTCCCTGCGCGGGAATTGTTTGAAATTCCACACGGCCAACGATGGGGAAGGTGTCCTTTCCGCGACGGTGCGTAGGCACAGTGGGGAGCAACCTTGTTCAAACTAACACCTTGCTTGTTTCCCAAAGGCAGATCTGTTGGCAAACCGGGGGGCGGGCGCGGGGGGGGGGGAGGGGCGGGGAGGGAGGGCCCAGATAGACCGAGAGTGCCACACACTCAATTCTGTGAAACAACACAATGGGGAAACCGTCCTTCCACGATCGCCTCGTTTCGCCAAGTTGGAAATGTCCGTATCCCTACGCGTGGCACACGAGCTATGGGCCGTCTACTCGACTCCGTGAAGGAACACTGTGGGCACACCGTCTCGCAGCTACCAACAGGTTTGACGATGTCAGAAATGTTTCCAACGGTATGCGGGGCTAGGCAGCAAGTGCCCTATAGGAAACGCTAGGAAGAGACGCCGTGGTGAGCCAGTCTTTCCAACAAGAGCTCCCGTGACGAAGTGAGCCCGGTGTGCAAACCTAGGCGGGGCCCACAAGGTGAGCGCCACACACGCAAATTTGCCAAAGGACACTGTGCGACAAGCAACTCTTCACCGACATCTTGTCTCACAAAGTTAGAAGTGGGTGCACCCCTAGGCAGGGACGCTGCCCAAAGTGCCAGCTGCTCAACCCGGCCAAACTGCACCTGGGGAAAATCATCTTTCAGGTACGATGTGGCAGAGCTTCCTTCGAACTGTCAGAAATGCAAAGCGGGTCCCGGTGGGGAAAGTGACACATGCCAGCCCACTGGGAAAGAATGCTGTGGAGAAACCGTCCTTCGAGGAGACTCTTGTTTCCCTCTGCGACAACCGTTGGCAAACTTCTGTGGGGCTCTGAAGCATGTGCCTGCCGTTTACGCGATTCTGTGAAACAAGACAGCGGGCCAACCAGCCTTCGTCTAACGTCTCGTGGCATTGATACCGTTGGAAGTGTGGGAAATCCTAGGCGGCGCCCACAAGCTCGTTGCCCCTAGACTCAACCCTGGGCAAGAACACTGTGGGCAAACCACCCTTTCCCTAAACGTCGTGCGTCTCCCCGTTACCACTGTTGGAAAACCTGTGCCGGGACTGTGCGGACCGTCTCCTACACGCCACTCTGTCCGGGGGCACTCGGGCGATACTTCACTCAAACTCAGGTCTTTTCTCCCCACGTTACAAGTGTTGAGAAGCCTATGCGGGGAACCATGGGGAAGGTGACCGTCACTCGATATTGTGAGAGGGGACTTTGGAGAACCCATCTTTGAAGGAAAAGCTTGGGTCCCGACGTGACACCTGTGAGGAGACTGAAGCGGGCCCGAGGGAGACAGTGCCATTTCCTCCATGCTGTGAAACAGCCCGGTGGGCATAGCACCCTTCCTCCGACGTCTCGTGGCACCGATGTGGAAGCGTGGGAAATCCTGCGCGGCGCCCCCAAGCTCACTGCCGTAGACTCGACTCTGTGAAAGAACACTGTGGGCAACCCACCTTTTCCCTAACATCGTGTTTCCCTCAGTTACAACCGTTGGAAAACCTGTGCCGGGACTGTGCGGGCAGTCTCCTGTACTCAGCGCTGTCCCCCTGCACGTGGGGGAAATCGTCTCTCGACCAACGTCTTGTCTCCCTCCGTGACACGTGTTTGTTTGAAGACTCATGCGGGGAACCACCTGGAAGGTGAACTTTCCTCGATATGGAGAGACGATACCGTGGAGAAACCCTTTAGCTCAAGGAACGTCTTGTTTCCGTATGGGACAACTGTGTGAAAACGTATGTGGGACCTAGGAGGGAAGGGCCTGCCCTATCCTCCTCTCGGTGACACAACACACTGGGCCAACCATCCTTCGTCTAGCGTCTCGTTTCTCTAAGTTGGAAGTGTCGGAAACCCGACGCGGCTTCCAGAGCGGATTGCGCTGTACTCAAGTCTGTGAAAGAACACTGTGGGCAAACCACCTTTTCCCGAACATCTTGCTGCTCTCAGTCAGAACTGTTGGAAAACCTGCGCTGGGACTCTGCGGAAAGAGCCACATACTCAAGTCTGTCCCACTGCACATGGGGGCGAACGTCGCTCCAGTCACGTCTTTTCTTTCCTACGTGACACGTGTTTGGAAACCTAGGCAGGGAACCATGGGCAAGGTGACCTTGGCTCGATATGGGGAGAGGGAACTTGGGAGGACCCATCTTTCGGGGAAAAGCTTGTGTCACGACGTGAAAACTGTTTGAAAACTCCAGCGGGACCTAGGAAAAGGTGCCATTGACACAGTTCTGGGAAACAACACTGTGGGCCAACCATCCCTCACCCCACATGTCGTGTCACCAAGTTGGAAGTGTTTGAAACCCTCAGCGGGGCCCACAGTCCAACTGCCATGGAGTCCACTCTGTGAAAGCACTCTGTGAAAGCGGGCAAGCCGTCTTGTCACGAGCATCTCGGTTCTCGCAGTGAGAACCGTTGGCGACCCTGTGCTGGGACTGTGCGGCAAGCGTCTTCTACTCAAGACGTGTGTCCCCGTGCACTTGGGGGAAAACGTCTTTGAACAGACACCTCGTCTCCCCACGTTCCAAGTGTTTGGAGACGTAGGCGGGGCACCGTGGGGATGGTGACCCGCCCTCCATATTGTGAGAGGGCACTGGGGAGAAGCCATCATTCAACGAACATCTTGTTGTTTCCCCGAGTTCGTTTTGAAAACCTACGTGGGGGCCTATGACGAAAAGGCCATTTCCTCCATTCTCGGAAAGCACTTCCGAAGGGATCCCAGCGACTCAAGTAACTGACCTCCTGGATCCCAGAGTTGAACGTGTTTGAAATCCTATGCGGAGAACCACGTGGAAGGGGACCTTTTCCCCACCGGTGAAGGACTCGTGTGGAGAAAACGTATGCCAGCTACCGTCACGTGTCAGTACCTTCGAAAGGATGGATAACGTATGGGGGGGGGGGGGGGCCCAGGCGGAAAGTTCCCGACACTCATCTGGGTCGAAGTGCCCTTTGGCGAAACCGTTCTTCAGCTAACATCTTGTATCACTCCCGGAGAAGCGTTGGACAGCCTATGCAGGGAACCGTGTGACAAGTGACCTGTATTCGGTCCTCTGAAAGAGCGCTGGGCAGAACCCGTGTCGGAACCGACACCTTGTTTGACTTCGAACACTGCGAAGACGCAGTCTGACCTGTACACTCAGGGCCAGAGAGTCCTCTATGAGAATCAAGAGTGTGGGAACCACATCTTTCCGCTAACGTCTCCATGCTCCGCCTTGGAAGAGGCGGAACACGGACGTGAGGCTTAGAGCGAAAGCGCCATACGCGCAGCGGGGTCCCACGGCACTTGGCGGTTACGTGGTTTCAAGTGACATCTTGTGTCCCTGCGCGGGAATTGTTTGAAATTCCACACGGCCAACGATGGGGAAGGTGTCCTTTCCGCGACGGTGCGTAGGCACAGTGGGGAGCAACCTTGTTCAAACTAACACCTTGCTTGTTTCCCAAAGGCAGATCTGTTGGCAAACCGGGGGGCGGGCGCGGGGGGGGGGGAGGGGCGGGGAGGGAGGGCCCAGATAGACCGAGAGTGCCACACACTCAATTCTGTGAAACAACACAATGGGGAAACCGTCCTTCCACGATCGCCTCGTTTCGCCAAGTTGGAAATGTCCGTATCCCTACGCGTGGCACACGAGCTATGGGCCGTCTACTCGACTCCGTGAAGGAACACTGTGGGCACACCGTCTCGCAGCTACCAACAGGTTTGACGATGTCAGAAATGTTTCCAACGGTATGCGGGGCTAGGCAGCAAGTGCCCTATAGGAAACGCTAGGAAGAGACGCCGTGGTGAGCCAGTCTTTCCAACAAGAGCTCCCGTGACGAAGTGAGCCCGGTGTGCAAACCTAGGCGGGGCCCACAAGGTGAGCGCCACACACGCAAATTTGCCAAAGGACACTGTGCGACAAGCAACTCTTCACCGACATCTTGTCTCACAAAGTTAGAAGTGGGTGCACCCCTAGGCAGGGACGCTGCCCAAAGTGCCAGCTGCTCAACCCGGCCAAACTGCACCTGGGGAAAATCATCTTTCAGGTACGATGTGGCAGAGCTTCCTTCGAACTGTCAGAAATGCAAAGCGGGTCCCGGTGGGGAAAGTGACACATGCCAGCCCACTGGGAAAGAATGCTGTGGAGAAACCGTCCTTCGAGGAGACTCTTGTTTCCCTCTGCGACAACCGTTGGCAAACTTCTGTGGGGCTCTGAAGCATGTGCCTGCCGTTTACGCGATTCTGTGAAACAAGACAGCGGGCCAACCAGCCTTCGTCTAACGTCTCGTGGCATTGATACCGTTGGAAGTGTGGGAAATCCTAGGCGGCGCCCACAAGCTCGTTGCCCCTAGACTCAACCCTGGGCAAGAACACTGTGGGCAAACCACCCTTTCCCTAAACGTCGTGCGTCTCCCCGTTACCACTGTTGGAAAACCTGTGCCGGGACTGTGCGGACCGTCTCCTACACGCCACTCTGTCCGGGGGCACTCGGGCGATACTTCACTCAAACTCAGGTCTTTTCTCCCCACGTTACAAGTGTTGAGAAGCCTATGCGGGGAACCATGGGGAAGGTGACCGTCACTCGATATTGTGAGAGGGGACTTTGGAGAACCCATCTTTGAAGGAAAAGCTTGGGTCCCGACGTGACACCTGTGAGGAGACTGAAGCGGGCCCGAGGGAGACAGTGCCATTTCCTCCATGCTGTGAAACAGCCCGGTGGGCATAGCACCCTTCCTCCGACGTCTCGTGGCACCGATGTGGAAGCGTGGGAAATCCTGCGCGGCGCCCCCAAGCTCACTGCCGTAGACTCGACTCTGTGAAAGAACACTGTGGGCAACCCACCTTTTCCCTAACATCGTGTTTCCCTCAGTTACAACCGTTGGAAAACCTGTGCCGGGACTGTGCGGGCAGTCTCCTGTACTCAGCGCTGTCCCCCTGCACGTGGGGGAAATCGTCTCTCGACCAACGTCTTGTCTCCCTCCGTGACACGTGTTTGTTTGAAGACTCATGCGGGGAACCACCTGGAAGGTGAACTTTCCTCGATATGGAGAGACGATACCGTGGAGAAACCCTTTAGCTCAAGGAACGTCTTGTTTCCGTATGGGACAACTGTGTGAAAACGTATGTGGGACCTAGGAGGGAAGGGCCTGCCCTATCCTCCTCTCGGTGACACAACACACTGGGCCAACCATCCTTCGTCTAGCGTCTCGTTTCTCTAAGTTGGAAGTGTCGGAAACCCGACGCGGCTTCCAGAGCGGATTGCGCTGTACTCAAGTCTGTGAAAGAACACTGTGGGCAAACCACCTTTTCCCGAACATCTTGCTGCTCTCAGTCAGAACTGTTGGAAAACCTGCGCTGGGACTCTGCGGAAAGAGCCACATACTCAAGTCTGTCCCACTGCACATGGGGGCGAACGTCGCTCCAGTCACGTCTTTTCTTTCCTACGTGACACGTGTTTGGAAACCTAGGCAGGGAACCATGGGCAAGGTGACCTTGGCTCGATATGGGGAGAGGGAACTTGGGAGGACCCATCTTTCGGGGAAAAGCTTGTGTCACGACGTGAAAACTGTTTGAAAACTCCAGCGGGACCTAGGAAAAGGTGCCATTGACACAGTTCTGGGAAACAACACTGTGGGCCAACCATCCCTCACCCCACATGTCGTGTCACCAAGTTGGAAGTGTTTGAAACCCTCAGCGGGGCCCACAGTCCAACTGCCATGGAGTCCACTCTGTGAAAGCACTCTGTGAAAGCGGGCAAGCCGTCTTGTCACGAGCATCTCGGTTCTCGCAGTGAGAACCGTTGGCGACCCTGTGCTGGGACTGTGCGGCAAGCGTCTTCTACTCAAGACGTGTGTCCCCGTGCACTTGGGGGAAAACGTCTTTGAACAGACACCTCGTCTCCCCACGTTCCAAGTGTTTGGAGACCTAGGCGGGGCACCGTGGGGATGGTGACCCGCCCTCCATATTGTGAGAGGGCACTGGGGAGAAGCCATCATTCAACGAACATCTTGTTGTTTCCCCGAGTTCGTTTTGAAAACCTACGTGGGGGCCTATGACGAAAAGGCCATTTCCTCCATTCTCGGAAAGCACTTCCGAAGGGATCCCAGCGACTCAAGTAACTGACCTCCTGGATCCCAGAGTTGAACGTGTTTGAAATCCTATGCGGAGAACCACGTGGAAGGGGACCTTTTCCCCACCGGTGAAGGACTCGTGTGGAGAAAACGTATGCCAGCTACCGTCACGTGTCAGTACCTTCGAAAGGATGGATAACGTAATGGGGGGGGGGGGGGGGCCCAGGCGGAAAGTTCCTGACACTCATCTGGGTCGAAGTGCCCTTTGGCGAAACCGTTCTTCAGCTAACATCTTGTATCACTCCGGAGAAGCGTTGGACAGCCTATGCAGGGAACCGTGTGACAAGTGACCTGTATTCGGTCCTCTGAAAGAGCGCTGGGCAGAACCCGTGTCGGAACCGACACCTTGTTTGACTTCGAACACTGCGAAGACGCAGTCTGACCTGTACACTCAGGGCCAGAGAGTCCTCTATGAGAATCAAGAGTGTGGGAACCACATCTTTCCGCTAACGTCTCCATGCTCCGCCTTGGAAGAGGCGGAACACGGACGTGAGGCTTAGAGCGAAAGCGCCATACGCGCAGCGGGGTCCCACGGCACTTGGCGGTTACGTGGTTTCAAGTGACATCTTGTGTCCCTGCGCGGGAATTGTTTGAAATTCCACACGGCCAACGATGGGGAAGGTGTCCTTTCCGCGACGGTGCGTAGGCACAGTGGGGAGCAACCTTGTTCAAACTAACACCTTGCTTGTTTCCCAAAGGCAGATCTGTTGGCAAACCGGGGGGGGCGGGGCGGCGGGGGGGGGGAGGGGCGGGGAGGGAGGGCCCAGATAGACCGAGAGTGCCACACACTCAATTCTGTGAAACAACACAATGGGGAAACCGTCCTTCCACGATCGCCTCGTTTCGCCAAGTTGGAAATGTCCGTATCCCTACGCGTGGCACACGAGCTATGGGCCGTCTACTCGACTCCGTGAAGGAACACTGTGGGCACACCGTCTCGCAGCTACCAACAGGTTTGACGATGTCAGAAATGTTTCCAACGGTATGCGGGGCTAGGCAGCAAGTGCCCTATAGGAAACGCTAGGAAGAGACGCCGTGGTGAGCCAGTCTTTCCAACAAGAGCTCCCGTGACGAAGTGAGCCCGGTGTGCAAACCTAGGCGGGGCCACAAGGTGAGCGCCACACACGCAAATTTGCCAAAGGACACTGTGCGACAAGCAACTCTTCACCGACATCTTGTCTCACAAAGTTAGAAGTGGGTGCACCCCTAGGCAGGGACGCTGCCCAAAGTGCCAGCTGCTCAACCCGGCCAAACTGCACCTGGGGAAAATCATCTTTCAGGTACGATGTGGCAGAGCTTCCTTCGAACTGTCAGAAATGCAAAGCGGGTCCCGGTGGGGAAAGTGACACATGCCAGCCCACTGGGAAAGAATGCTGTGGAGAAACCGTCCTTCGAGGAGACTCTTGTTTCCCTCTGCGACAACCGTTGGCAAACTTCTGTGGGGCTCTGAAGCATGTGCCTGCGTTTAGCCGATTCTGTGAAACAAGACAGCGGGCCAACCAGCCTTCGTCTAACGTCTCGTGGCATTGATACCGTTGGAAGTGTGGGAAATCCTAGGCGGCGCCCACAAGCTCGTTGCCCCTAGACTCAACCCTGGGCAAGAACACTGTGGGCAAACCACCCTTTCCCTAAACGTCGTGCGTCTCCCCGTTACCACTGTTGGAAAACCTGTGCCGGGACTGTGCGGACCGTCTCCTACACGCCACTCTGTCCGGGGGCACTCGGGCGATACTTCACTCAAACTCAGGTCTTTTCTCCCCACGTT
>NW_025927657.1:152500-153595 GCF_022837055.1 Prionailurus viverrinus | reverse complement strand
ACCCCTAACCCTAACCCCTAACCCTACCTAACCCTACCCTAACCTAACCCTAACCCAACCTAACCCGAACCCTAACCCTAACCCTAACCCTAACCCTAACCCAACCCTAACCCTACCCTAACCCTAACCCTAACCCTAACCCTAACCCTAACCTAACCCTAACCCTAACCCTAACCCTAACCCTAACCCTAACCCCTAACCCTAACCCTAACCCTAACCCTACCAACCTAACCCTAACCCTACCCTAACCCCTAACCCTAACCCAACCCTAACCCTAACCCTAACCCTAACCCTACCCTAACCCTAACCCTAACCCTAACCCTAACCTAACCCTAACCCTAACCCTAACCCTAACCCTAACCCTAACCCTAACCCTAACCCTAACCCCTAACCCTAACCCTAACCCTAACCCTACCCCTAACCCTAACCCTAACCCTAACCCTAACCCTAACCCTAACCCTAACCCTAACCCCTAACCCCTAACCCTAACCCTAACCCTAACCCTAACCCTAACCCTAACCCTAACCCTAACCCTAACCCTAACCCTAACCCTAACCCTAACCCTAACCCTAACCTACCCCTAACCCTAACCCTAACCCTAACCCTAACCCTAACCCTAACCCTAACCCTAACCCTAACCCTAACCCTAACCCTAACCCTAACCCTAACCCTAACCCTAACCCTAACCCTAACCCTAACCCTAACCTAACCCTAACCCTAACCCTAACCCTAACCCTAACCCTAACCCTAACCCTAACCCTAACCCTAACCCTAACCCTACCCCTAACCCTAACCCTAACCCTAACCCTAACCCTAACCCTAACCCTAACCCTAACCCTAACCCCTAACCCTAACCCTAACCCTAACCCTAACCCTAACCCTAACCCTAAACCCTACCCTAACCCCTAACCCTAACCCTAACCCTAACCCTAACCCTAACCCTAACCTAACCCTAACCCTAACCCTAACCCTAACCCTAACCCTAACCCTAACCCTAACCCTAACCCTAACCCTAACCCTAACCCTAACCCTAACCCTAACCCTAACCCTAACCCTAACCCTAACCCTAACCCTAACCCTAACCCTAACCCTAAC